>NW_024429196.1:14571605-14729105 GCF_017639785.1 Mesocricetus auratus
CAAATGTCTTTCTGGCATGTATATCTGCACATCACATCTGTGTGCCTGCAGAGGCCAACAGATGACATTAGACACTGTGGAACTGGAGTTACAGACAGTTGTAAGCTGATATTTGGGTGCTGGGAACCGAACAGGGTTCTCTGCAATAACAGCAAGTGTTCTTAACTGCTGGGTCATCTCCAGCCCCAAAAGTTTGGATCTTAAATGTCCCTCTTTTGTGTTGAAAGCATGGTCCCCATGATGGTTGATTTGCATTGTCAACTTAGCCAAATTTGGGATCCTTCAGGAGACTGGACTTGTGTGTTAAAGTGTTTCCAGGGAGGTGTGACTGAGATTGGTGGCCTATCCTGAATGTGAACAGAATCATCCCACAGGCTGGGTTTCCAGACAGAATCAAGTGAGTAAGGGGGAAAGAAGCTGAAGACTAGCATTCGTCTCTCTGTCTCTGTCTCTGTCTCTCTCTGTCTCTCTGTCTCTCTCTCTGTCTCTCTGTCTCTGTCTCTCTGTCTCTCTGTCTCTCTGTCTCTCTGTCTGTCTCTCTCTCTCTCTCTCTGTGTGTGTGTGTGTGTGTGTGTGTGTGTTCCTGACTGTGGACATACTAGGAACAGTTGGTTGATGTTCTCATGCTCATGCTTTCCATGCACTGATAGACTACATCCCATAAACCATGAGCCAAGATAAATTCTTCCTTCCTTGAGCTTCTGTTGCCAGATATTTTGCCCCTGGCAACAAGAAAAAATAATTAATACATTCCTCAATGCATCAAGAGTGAAAGGTGATTGGATCATGAGTGCTCTGACTTTGCCATGGGGTAAACTCATTGGCGGATTAGTAGCTTGAAAGTTTTGTGGGGAGGGGTGCTCCAATAAAAAATTATCTTTCTCTTTGCTTCCTGCTTCTGTGTCTGTGTCAAAATACCAGAGGATCATGCAAGGAGGAAACACTTTATCTAGGCTCCTTGTTTCAGAGGTTAGTGGTTCGTTGGCTTCACTGCTTTTGGGCTGGTGTGAGACAACAACACAGCAGGGAGAAGATGGCAGGCAAACTGGAAGGAGCCTGCTCACCTGCTGACCAGGAAGCAAAGGAAATCAAGAGAAAGGGAGGGAATGGGGTCCCAGTGTCCTCTTGAAAGACATACTTCTCTAACACACATAACCTAATCCCTCTACCATGCTCCACTTCTATAAGCCCTGCCTCCTGTTCCACTTCTATAGGCCCTGGCTCCTGATAGCATTGGCTGGTGGCCAAGCCTTTAACAAATGAACTTTAGGGAAACATGTAAAACTAACTTATACCAGAAGCTAAGGCATCGCTGAATATCCAAAGTAAGAGACTTGCCAGAAGGCGTTCAAAAAATGTAGAATGATAAGATAACTGAAAAATAAAATCAATAGATCTAAGTTGTATTTGTTTTTGCAAGAGAAATATCTGAGCATTTTTAAAGGCAAGATAGAGCAAACAAGATAAATAGTAGGGTATGCCATCGAAAGTTAGCTACTTACTTTCCCATCTGATTTGCTTCATTTCTGTAATACTAGGGCCCATTGACTTTAAAGTAGTCACATGGCCAATGGGAATGAACTATGGCCACTGTTGAACTGGAAGGGGCAATTAGCCTGAGCTCTGCTAATCAAGTTCAAAGGAGGTGCTGTCTTCTGGAAGTGCCCCAAAGGCAATTTCTCTGCTTCTGGACACATTCTCTTTTCTACTTCTTTGCCTCTGGCTATTATGCAGATGCCACAGCCAGGGTTGAAACACTTTGAGAAATAAGGTGACCATATTCAGTGAGTCAAGGCACAGAAGGAAACTGGGTTTGGTAATCAAGTCACCTCACTACCCACGGTTGCCTCTACACACAAGGACATTAGACCTTTGTTGTGTTTTGGATACCCTTGTTTGAATGATTATTCTACATAGACAAACTTATCCTACTGAGCTAGTGGGTTTGGTGGTGGGAGCTTAAAGGACTCTGTGTTGCTCTGTGAAGTAAAATAGGACTCAAAGAGAGGGAAAGACCAGGGAAGGGCAGCAGAGGTGTAGAAAGACAGGAGGCTTGAATTAGCATGCAAATAAGTAAAGCAATTTATATAATTCATCTAGCGCTTGGATAGTCTCTGGTCTCCAGATTAAATCTCCACTCTCCTCTACCCAGATATGGTTGCAAGAACTGATTTTGGTGCACATTTCAGTCAGATTCTCTCCTCCTCCAGCTCTACATGGTTTGGTGAACCTGAGGATGGGCAGACAAGCTTAGTACCTGCTAGGCTTGACTGCATTACCCTTCTGAATTCTGCGGCTCCAGCCATGGCTGGGTTCCAGCATGCCTCTGATGTTCTCATGGGTGAAGGGATGTGCTCCTGTTGAATTTCTGTAACCAGGACCACACCTTGCTAAGTCTTCCCTTCATCAGCCCTCCTCAGCCCCTTCGAAGTGAAGTGAGTCATCTGCTTTCTGTTGGGCCCTGTTGGGACATACGTTTTGCTGTGCTAGGACTTTTTGTGAATCTAAGTATATTGACCTTTTAATTATGATTAATGTAACTATGCTTTGATAGCACTAATTCCCTTTTGAGCTTTTCCGAATTACCCACGCTGTAACAGAGCCAAGGGCGGTCTGAGAGTCACCTTAAGAAACATGAACCGATACACAAATAGGAGAACCAGTGTCTGAAACTTTTGTGTCCAAGGTTGATATCTGGAAGTTAAGCTAATACACCTCCTTCACACTATAAATATCAGGGACCTCAGGCTGCCATTTAAGACACAGCTCACATTTAAACAACTTCTTCCACAAAGTGTTTGGTTCGTTACAGGTGTTCTGCACTTGGATGCGGTTCTCATCGCAGCCCTGAGGATTTGAACCCAGGGCCTAGCAGATGGTGGGCTTGGCAAATGTTCTAGCACTGAGCTGTATCCTAAACACTATCTTGTATTATATATGGTGGGGGAGGCAGACATTTGTTTTATTTTGAGGCAGAATCTTGCTATGCAGTTCATGCTGGGCTGGAACCCATGATTTTCTTGTGTCAGCCTCCCAGGATTACAGATATGAGACAACCAGATTCTTTTACTTATTTTTTCTATATGTTAATGTTATTAAATTTAATATAGTGTATATTTTGCTATTTTTGCTTATTCTGCTTTTGTGTCTATTGTAATAGACTAACTCAGGAACTGTCTTTGTTATTTGAATAGAGACTCTCAGCCAGTTAAAACTGTCAGCAATTACCAAGGAACTGGACCACTTTGTTTGGTCTGGCATGACAGCACCTGGCTGGGGCAAGCCCTGAAGTTTCTGACCACAATCCATGGTGAAATCAACAGACCTCATACTGTGACTCTCACAACTGTATCCTGCCGGGTGGAAGCAAAGAATGAATTAGAAGTCAGCTAGCTGTATACCCCATGAAGAGTCAGGTCAGTGACCATATTACCAGTATTGAAATAATAACCCATAAAATGTCAATAGTAATGGAGGAAGAAAGGATAAGACCAGAGATGGTTGAGGGGGTTACTTTACTAGAGGTTCTAGTGGGGTTACTAGAATGGGAAAAGCCTGCAAGCTAACACTTGACATGTGAAAGAGTGAGACACTTGAATCAATGAGCCCAGAACAGGTCTGACAGCATCTGAGGGCTTCTCCATTTTCTTCCCTGAAGGACTTAATGCTTGACTTAAGAAGGCAGATGATAAATATGTAAATTTCAATTTACAATGATCAAGACTGTGTGCAAAATGCCAAATTATGTTCAGAGAAAGAAGCATTCTCCAAGGTTCCCCCATCCTTTGGGAATTGGTGGAGGAGGGAGGGCGTGGCACTGTCCTTCAAGAAGGGAGACTTTAAGCCTGACAGGGAAGGAGGTAGTTCGGGTGGGGAGGCAGAGTAAAGCTATGGGAGCAGGCATGCCAAAGGAGTGTTTAGAGTGAACTGGTTTAACTAGAGTCCGTGGAGAGAAATAAAGAAAACAGAGAGAGGTACAGCAGGGACACCTAAGAGCATCTCTAGAATCAGTGAATGATTTACATGATGGACTCGCAAGACTTAGACAATGATTGTGGCTATGAGCAAAAGGATGCAGAAGAATGTCAGCCAAGGGAGAGATGTCTGGGAGAAAGAAGACAAGCTTGTAGTGCTTCTTGAAAGTTATGGGATGTGTTTAAATCCTCCTGAAGCAAAAGATAACAGCACAGCAAGATGTCCATTAGAAGAGCAGTCAGTGCCCAAGGTTTTTACAGAGGGATTTTTGCCATAGTCATCTTTTCCTTAACAGTGTACAAATCCTAGACTTTAGGAAAAAGAGGTATTGAGCACAAACCACACTGTTTACACAGTTTAAACATACTGAGAAACTCATACCAGTTCAGAAATGATGGGAGCCCTCTGAAATTCAAATTGTCAGAACTAGCCAAGGTCAGCATTGGTAGCAGGCCTCTCTCAGCTAGCATCTCAAATGTGCTGTGCTCTGCACAGGGAATTACTAATTTTTTTCCTAGGAGGACACTAGACACAAGCTTAAGAGCACTTGGCTAGACACTAGCAAGACTCATGAAGATGGGGACAGCTTCATTTGAAAGCGATATGTAGGATGATGGGATAAGAATAATTACTGGAGGAAGGGGCTGTGCATGGCAGAGGTCCAGCCTTCTTCAGGTCAGAGAGACTGGGAACAAGGGACAGAGTTGGCCAGAAAAACACACAGACTTCTTTTCTGAGGGATAAAAGCTTCTCTTTCATTCTATGATTCTTTCTGTTGCTTGTTCTGCTCTATTCTTTTTCTGTTCTGCTCTTCTGCCCTGATGTTTCCCTTTCTCTTTCCTGACAACTTCCTCCTTTTTAGTTTTCTCCCTTACAGTTTATATATCCCAGTAGAATCTTTCACACAAATAAAAATTACAATGTAGCTAAATTCTATTTTTAATGATTACAATGAAAGAAAGCAGAAAAATTGGTCCCATTTCCCTTACATGGTTAAACATTTTCCATATTACAGGTAAAAAGCAAATTATCACCAAGAACCCACAGAGAGTTAAACATTTGTCACTTAGACTTCTCATAGGAGCCTTTCTGCTATAACTATTTACATAGGCAGTAGCTTTTATAATTGCCAAAAAACAGGTTACCAGTTTCACTTTTTATATTTTGGAGTCCAGTTCAATTATCTTAACTAACCATCTAATTCTTGGTTTTCTAGTACGTGAACTCAATTGTCTAAAGCTTTGTTTTAATTATGGTACACACTGAAACCTGTCAACACATTTCCCAATATCAAACAGAACATGATCTAACTCCTGGGACAATTGTTTTCCTTAATCATTAACCTAAACCATAGTCTATATGGCTCCTCAAGAGAAACTCATAAGTCCTAGCTATGTGACACTTCCTTGTTCTTATTTTCTATCCTCTGCAGCCCCTGCTTTATCAGGGGTGAGGGCAATACCATATCCTACCTTTATCTACATTAATTTCCCCCCTCAACTAACCTCTATCATAATCCCTTACTCTATTAGAAATCATCAAAATCTTATTAAACCAATACTATTACTGTGTAAAAACATATTACTGCATAAAATCACTACTTCAATTAAACAGAACATATTCAGAGGAAACCGTTTTCATAATAATCCACAGGTAATAATAATGCCCAGTAGAACGGGATATTTCCATGAGATAATCACACTATATTACAGGCAGTGGGGATCGCACCCACACCCATTCATGCCATGCCAGAGACCCCAGAAAAATGACAGCAGCAAACATGTAAAGGCACAGCAGCAGCAAGAGACATTGTGGAGCAGAAACCCTCGGGCCCTTGCCTATCCAAGATTCACCCATCAGAGCCTTTCATTCTGGTGGGTCAAACTCCTGAAGTTCAAGTGTCACCTACTGCTCCTCTGACATGGCCACCAGCAGGGGACACGGCTTAGCAGAGGAGCATTTACCTGGCATACACAGGGGTCTCATCCCCATCACTGAGAACAAACAAAAGGGGGAGGGACTGGAGAGAGGAAGGGTCCTGAGAGGTAAATAAATGGAGCCTGGAGGGGAGAGGTTGAAGTAGAACCAATTGTTCATTCTTATCAGGTCTCAGGTCCCAGGACTTAAGAGGTAGTTAGTTAGGTTTGGAGTGCAGCCAGGTGATAAAGCAGACACTAAAGAGAAGAAAACATAGATTGAATTCCTCTTTTCCCAGGGACTCCACTCACCAGACATGGCCCTGCGAATTGCCTACTCAGAAGACTGTATGCTATGGGATGAAGAGCTGGATGGGATTTCAGGCCAGTCCCTTTGTATTCATGATACCAAGAATTCATACTTATACAGCATACTGCCCCTCAGGATGAAGTTTTTCATATACTATATTCTTGGAGCAATGAGGCAGCTTGATAAGTACACAGAGCTTAGAATGTAGGGGCCAGACCTGAATTCTAGGTGGTAACAGAAGCAGAGGGAACTTTAAATGGGACTTTCATCCAAACACACAGTCTTTCTTTGAAAGTACTAATTGAGCATTTGTGCAATATGTTCTTTTGAAGGTGGGTACACTGGTTGTCCATGCCTTATACCACTCAAGCTTTATAACTGACTGTTCTGGGCATTGCATCTGCTCTGCCTGCAGGTTCCATCATTGTAGCTGGCCCTTAGGTCTCTTGACACAAAAACCATGGCTTTCATGTTAAAGAACATAAGAGATAGTTTATTCTGGAGCCATTTTGAGTGACCATGGTCCATGAATACAAATGTAGGTTACCCTAAGTTCTATGTTCCAACACTGAGGCAGTTTCATGAAGTTTTATAGTATAAAAAAGTCATAAATCAAGGCGAGTTTAAAATACATCTGTGGGTACATCAGAGAAGTAGGTACATCAAAGCGGAATATGATGGTCAAAGATGTTATATGATGACATTTGTAGTGTTATGGTTAGTGGAAGCTAGTTGTCTGTTAATAGTTTACCTATTAGTCATAAGAAGTTAGTTCCAATACAGACAGGTAGGAAATGACTGACTATCCCAGCTGGCTAGAACTAGCGCAAGATGACCTGTCGGCCAAGTAAGTTCCCATCTATTCTTTTGTACATGGGGTCTTACTCTTTGATGGTTTTGCAGTGTTCTACCATTGGCCCAACTCAGATCTACAGATGCTAATGGACATCGTGTAAGGAAAAGGACAATTCTTTGCTTCTCTAAAGGCAGTAATGAAAACTGCACATATTCAGAATTCTTTCTAATCCATGACTTATCAGAGCTGCTATATGAAACACAATGTGAGTTTCCAAGATGCAGAATAAAATTGCAGCAGTCGTGACTCTTTGAGGAATGCATTGTACTGTGGGAATTCAGAGTGAGTGGTGGTCTACACAATGAGCTCTGTGTCTGCCTTGTCACTGCCGCATCCCCAGTGAACTCCATAGGGGCAGGCACTGAGCAGCTGTCCATAAGTGTTGATAAAATTGATGAACATAGGGATCTCAGACTTCACCCTGTTCCTCCAGCTGATGGGCTGAAGTAGCAGATGCCAGCTCTCAGCTCCAGTTCCCATGGCATCGGTTAAGGGCACAACTTCTGAGGTTGTGCAGAATATTGGGGGGTCACTAATGATGGATCTTTTTCAACATTTTTCAAGTCTTTTTTCTGCCAAATTGTTTTTCTTTTTCCTTCTCATTGTTTTTTTTTCTGTTTACCCTTCCCTGAATATTTTGTTGATTCTTAGCAATTGACTTATATGTCACAGTGTGTGTGTTCTTATGCTGGAAGACAAAAGAGCCTTCTGGACAAAGGCCATTTTATAAGGGAAAATTCAGAGCCTGTGATAAAACACCATGACCAAAAACCAGTTTATTTGGCATACACTTCCACACCATATAGTCCATCACTGAAGGAAGTCAGAGCAGGAACTCAAGCATGGTAGAAACTTGGAGGCAGGACCTGTTAGAGAGGCCACGAAGGGGCACTGGTTTGCTCCCCGGGGTTTGCTCAGCCTGCTTTCCTATAGAACCCAGGACTACTAGCCAGGGGTGGCACCCACAGTGGACTGGGCCTTCCTACACCAATCACTAGTGAAGAAAATGCCTCACAGGCTTGCCTACAACTTACTGCCCCATCTTATGGGGTCATTTTCTCAATTGATGCACCTTCCTCTCTGATGACTCTAGTTTGTGTCAAGTTGATATAAAACTAACCACCAAAACCTGTGTTCTTAGGTCCTCCAGTGTTGTTGGAGTCCTGCCAGGGACCATACCGGAGATCTTACTAGCCATGATGGAGACTGTCCTTTTGTAAATACAGGCATCATCTCCACCATGTCTTCGGTCCCCAATCCAGACCCCTATCTAATCCTCACCAAGAATAAATCTCTAATTTTTGCCGAAGTATGAAAATTTTGGCATCTAATCAACATGGACCTGAGTAAGGAATTTGTTATCTTCTTTACTCTGAAAAACACTTTCCATCTTGTTCTGAAGCTATGTACATTTCCATCCTGTCAGCCAAATAAGTTCCCATCTATTCTTTTGTCCATCCTTCTGTTTCCCAGTTTCTAGTAATCTGACTGATATTGACTCCATCCTGTTCCCCTAAGCTTGGTATGTTTGCATCTTTTTTACACCCTCTCCCATAGCTTCAGTGTGGCTGCAAATTCGACCCTGTCACCATTTCGTTTCTGCTAGCCTTTCCCCAGGTCTCTCCCTCTCAATTTCCCATCTGGACTAAAGGCAGCCCTTGAAGTTGCTGTCCTGCTAAACTCACCACAACGCAGCCTGTTCTCTGCACTGCAGGTAGAATGCTCCAGAGTGGCGATGCTCTAAGGAGAACATCTGGCCCTTCCATTGCAAACGTACTAGCTGGCACAGCAACCTCTGCAGTTCCCTAAAAGGATTCACTTCCCCATCCCGTCCCATCCCATGTGCCCCACCCCCATGTCCTTAGGTCATTCATTCATCAAGTGCCTTGAATGATTTTTCCACAATTGTTCACCAGGTTCACTCCTACACAGTCTCTGAAATTCAGCTGTGGCGATGCATTCTCCAGGGAAAGTACCTAATAACCCCTAGGAGAGGGTGTGAGTGGGGACAGCTTGAGAGCATGGGAGCGAAAAGGGCCAATGAGGAATTCCCAAGTGGAAGGATGATGCTGTTTGACATCTAGCTGAAAATTCCCTTGTTTTTATACTGTCCTAGTAGCCTCTTTGGCTCCCAGATGGTCTTCAAGATAGCAGAGTTGGTAGTCTCAGTTCAAGGTGATTTTGGATTTAAAAGGCTGTTCCATGTTCATGAAGAGAGCTTGCTGACAGTGACAAAGGGACAGGGGAATAAAAGCTCCATCCCTGCATGTATGCTAGGAATTGAAGTTTGTTCTGTTTTATTTATATAGTAGTAGGAAGGATGGAATCCAGGGTTTTGTACATGTTATGCCAGGTGCTCTAGCACTGAGCTAAACCCCTTGCCCTACTGAGAACGTTTTTAATCAAAGGAAACTACTCTAGTTGATATTAAAATATTTTATTTATTTAGATATGCCAGGTGCTCTAGCACTGAGCTAAACCCCTTGCCCTACTGAGAAAGTTTTTAATCAAAGGAAACTACTCTAGTTGATATTAAAATATTTTATTTATTTAGATATGAAGGCAAAAGCAAAAGAAGAAGATAGATTTTTGAGAATCTTGTCTACTAATGTAAACAACACTAAGAAAATATAGAGGAAAGAATAAACCCATTAATAATCTTACCTATGTAATATCCATTTTCTTTTCTTTTTCTTTTATATTCTGTGATTTTTATTTTATTTTTATTTTGGGGGATAGTATAGTTAGTTTTTTTTTGTTTCTTCCTTTTTTTAAAAAATTTAAGTTAGAAACGAGCTTGTTTCACATGTTAATCCCAGGTCCCTCTCCCTCCCCTCCCCACCAGGCCTGCCAGTCCCCCACCCGATCTCCATTCCGATCCCCAAGAAAGGTGAGGCCCTCCATGGAGGGTCTCCAGAGTCTGTCATTTCATCCAGGGCGGGGCCTAAGCCCTCCCCGAAGAGTCGAGGCTGAGAGAGCATCCTTCATGTGGAATGGGCACTCAAAGTCTATTTGTATGCCAGGGATAAATGCTACCCAAGGTCCCATAGATTACCTAGGCCTCCTCACTGACACCCATATTCAGGGGGTCTGGATCAGTCCCATGCTGTCCAACCAGTCATCAGTTGGTGGTCCAAGAGCTCCCCTTTGTTCAGGTCAACTGTTTCTGTGGGTTAAACCAGCCCAGTCTTAATGCCTTTGCTCATCAGTTCTCCCTTTCTATCACTGGATTCCAGCAGTTCAGTTCAGTGTTTACCTGTGGGTGTCTGCCTCAGATTCCATCAGTTGCTGGATAAAGGTTCTGTTTCCCAGACTCTCTGGCAGTAGGATTGTGTGCTGGAATTCCCCTGATTCATGTCTAAAGTTCATATATGAGTGAGTACATACTATAATTCTCTTTTTGTGACTGGATTACCTCATTCAGGATGGTTTCTTCTAGTGCCATCCACTTGCCTGCAAATTTCAAGATTCCATTGCTTTTTTTCCCACTGAATAGTACTCCATTGTGTAAATGTACTACATTTTCTCTATCCAACTCTTCGGTTGAGGGGCATCTAGGCTGCTTCCAGGTTCGGGCTATTACAAATAATGCTGCTATGAACATAGTGGAGCAGATGTCCTTGTTGAATGAATGTGCATTTTTGGGTATACGCCTAAGAATGGAATTGCTGCATCTTGTGGTAGACTGATTCCCATTTTCCTGAGAAATCTCCATACTGATTTCCAAAGTGGCTGTACCAGTCAGCACTCCCACCAGCAGTGGAGGAGTGTTCCCCTTTCTCCACATCCTCTCCGGCATAAACTGTCATTGATGTTTTTGATTTTAGCCATTCTGACAGGAGTAAGATGGTAATGGTATCTCAGAGTTGTTTTGATTTGCATTTCCTGGATGGCTAGGGATGTTGAGCACTTTCTTAAGTGTCTTACAGTCATTTTAGATTCCTCTATTGAGAATTCTCTATTTAGTTCTGTAGCCCACTTTTTAATTGGATCCTTTGGTGTTTTGGAGACTTGCTTCTTGAGTTCTTTGAAAATTTTGGGGATCAGCCCTCTGTCAGATGTGGGGTTAATGAACATCTTTTCCCAATTGGTGGGTTGCCTTTTTGTCTTGCTGACTGTGTCTTTTGCCTTACAGAAGCATCTCAGTTTCAGGAGGTCCCATTTATTAATTGTCAATCTTAGTGTCTGTGCTACTGGAGTTATGTTCAGAAAGTAGTCTCTTGTACCAACTTGTTCAAGGGTACCTCCCACTTGCTCTTCTAACGGGTTCAGTGTGACTGAACTTATGTTGAGGTCTTTGATCCATTTGGACTTAAGTTTTATGCATGGCGATAGAAAATGGATCTAACTTCTGTCTTTACATGCCAGCCTCCAGTTATGCCAGCACCATTTGTTGAAGATGCTTTCTTTTTTCCATTGTATAGTTTTAGCTTCTTTGTCAAAGATCACGTGTTCAAACATTTATCGGTTAATATCAGTGTGTTCAACTCAATTCCATTGGTCTACCTATCTATTTTGTGCTAATTCCAAGCTGTTTTCAGGACTATAGCTCTGTAATACAGCTTGAAGTCAGGGATGGTGATACCTCCACATATTGCCTTGTTGAACAGGGATGTTTTGGTTATCCTGGGTCTTTTTTTGTTTTATATAAAGTTGAGAATTGTTCTTTCAAGGTCTGTGAAGAATTGTTCTGGGATTTTAATGGGGATTGCGTAAAATCTGTATATTGCTTTCAGTAAGATTGCCATTTTTACTATGTTGATCCTACCTATCCAAGAGCATTGGAGATCTTTGCACCTTCTGGTGTCTTCTTTAAGTTCTTTCTTTAAAGACTCAAAGTTCTTGTGACAGGTCTTTCACTTGTTTGGTTAGCATTACCTCAAGGTATTTTATGTTGTTTGTGGCTATTGTGATGCTTCTCTAATTTCTTTCTCAGCCCTTTTGTCATCTGTATATAGTAGGGCTACTGATTTTATTGAGTTGATCTTGTAGACTGCCACTTTGCTGAAGGTGTTTATCAGAGGTAGGAGCTCCCTGGTAGAGTTTTTTGGGTCACTTATGTAAACTATTGTATCATCTGCAAATAGTGAGAGTTTTACCTCTTCCTTTCCAATTTGTATCCCCTTGATCTCCTTTTGTTGTCATATTGCTCTAGCTAGAACTTCAAGTACAATATTGAAAAGATATGGAGAGAGTGGACAGCCTGGTCTTCTTCTTAATTGCTCTGGCTGGAACTTCAAGGACAATATTGAAAAGGTATGGAGAGAGTGGACAGCCTTGTCTTGTTCCTGATTTTAGAGGAATTCTGTTTGAGTTTCTGTCCATTTAGTTTGAAGTTGGCTGTTGGCTTGCTGTATATTGCTTTTATTATGTTTAGGTAAGTTCCTGTTATTCCAGATCTCTCCAAGACCTTTATATTATGGAAGGGTGTTGAATTTTGTCAAAGGCTTTTTCGTCATCTAGTGAGATGATCATGTGATCATTTCTCAGCTTGTTTATATGGTGGATTACATTCATGGATTTTCTTATGTTGTGTCTTCATTCTCGTTGAATTCTAGGAAGTCATTAATTTCTTATTTATTTCTTCTTTGATGCAGGAATGGTGTAATTGCATATTATTCAATGGAGTAGAGTGTCACTACTCTACTTTACCAACCCATCCCCAAATCAGCATGCTTATATAAGGACATTTGAGAGATGGAGTTGTGGGGGTGGTATCAGAAGGGTGGCCTGTTGAAGAGGAATATGATTATACCAGAGGCCAAGACTATGACCTTGAACATACTAATCTCCCTTCAGCTAAGCTGTCTGGGATGTCAATGAAAACAAAATCTAAAACCACAGACTGTATCATGCTTTGGAGTGTGAAGAATTAGAACCAAAAAGTGTTAAGATGAGCAGTGTTGATGTAGAGATAAGGAACGGTACAATTAGAATTAAGACACCCTAAGAACCTATAGTGTGGGCTTGTTGCAGGAAAAAGGGACTGTGCCAATGAGTTATTCAAGGTGAAAAGAGCTGAATGAGGGAATCCTCTCTTGGCTTGGCAACAGTTCAGATACAGTTCACATTTTCTCCCTAGGTAATAGAGTAACAAAGAGTCCCAAAGAAGCATGGTCCTTTGTTATGGAGTACTTCGTATTAAAAGCTCTTGGCAAGAGCTCTCCTGTTACAGTTTGAAGCCTTGTTAGTAATTTGGGGAAAAGAACATTAGGAATATAATCTCCCATTTACAAGGTACTAATAAACAGGTTCATGAAAAGTTTGAGGTACCCATGGGAATTCCTTTTTAATGATCTTAAGCAAAGTGGTAAGTCACATCAATTAAACACTTTTAAACATCTTGTGTGGTGTAGATGCACTTCCTCTATTTGCACAGAGAAAAACAAAGACAGTCGTGATCTAGCAGTATGTATGAATCTGCATCCTATTGTTTCTCTGTGACTAAAAGAAAAATCCTCTCCGCATGAGAGAGAGAGAGAGAGAGAGAGAGAGAGAGAGAGAGAGAGAGAGAGAGAGAGAGAGAGAGAGAGAGGTGGTGGTGGTGATGTAGTGTGGACACTATTCTCCAATTTCTTGTCTCTGCCCATTTGCCAGTGGGGAGGCCCATTTCTAGTACAGTTGCAACAAAGAAACCTGCGTATCTCGAGCCTTGTTCCTTTCTACCTGTGCAGCTATATGCAGTCTTTGCCTTGATTCTGTAGCAGCTTTTTATGGAAGATTCCGTAGATGTTTCCTATGAAGGAATTCTCTCTCTCTTTCTTTCCCTCTCTCTCCCTCTTTTCCTTCCTCTTTATCTCTCTTTGATGGGGAAGTCCTGTGTATATGTAAATAAAGCACTGTTAGCCAATAGGGAAGCAAGATAGGTGGGACTAGGAATCTAGGAGGATTCTGGGAAATGTAGTGAAGGGAGCCATCACCGTGTGATTGCCGGGAAGAGGAGATGCAAGTCTGTGTTCTTGGAAAGATAAGTCTTATAAAAATATATATTGGTGATTATGGGTCAATAATTAAGTCAGAGCTAGCCAATAAGAAACAATAATTATGGCCAACAGCTTATAATTAATATAGTGTCCTGTGTGTTATTTGGGGTTCAGACAGCTCAGCAAGGCCCAGGTGGCTGGCCGGGAAGACAACATGTCTCTTTCTTTTTTTTCCATTTCATTGAAAATAGATTTTTTTCTGTCACACAATACACCCTGCTTATGATTTCCCCTTCCTTTAATTCTTCCAGTTTCTCCTCACCTACCCTCCCATATGGGTCTATACCCTTTCTGTCTCCTTTTAGAAAACACACAGGCATCTGTGGGATAGTGACACATTATAATAACATAAAACAAAAACTACCACATCAGACCTGGACAAAACAAACAGAATGAAAAGGACCCAAGAAAAGGCACAAGAAACAGAAGCCCATTTGTTTGCATACTCAGGAATCTTGTAAAAACACTAAACTGAAAGCCATAACATGTATCTAAAGGACCAATGGGGTAAAAAGAGAGAAGAAAAACATATAAATAAAATAAAAATAAAGAATAAAAAATAATAAGATAAAATTTTAAAAAGGAAAAGCCTTGACAGGCATTACAGGACAAGGAATCTCCAAAGGTGGATGCCCTTGAGTTCATTTTCTGTTGTTCATCCGCTGCTGGGGGCATAGCCTGCCCTTAGTTAGTTTCCCCAATAAGACTCCCTTGGAGGACACAATCTGCATTTACAATTGGCTCTCAGTTCATTTCTTAAGATGAAATTTCTTTCTGCTTCCCATCACTATTTGGTGTTTTCTTGACAGAGCAGCATGTAATTACAGATTGTTTAGGGAGAATCTGTCATTTTACATGAATTAGCTTTGCTCTCCCAACTTGAAAGCAACCCATGAGGTTCCCTTGCCTGGTTTTCTGACATCAGCTACTGAGAATTTGGAGTCTGGAAATTGCTCTTGGTGATTTGTTCTGACAGCCTGGCCTTAAACTTGCTATACAGCCAAGAAATGCTCGAAACTTCTGATATTCTTGCCTCTACCTCCTGAATTCTGGGTGTTTATGAGGCTCCAACATCCAACTGAAGATGTTTGTAGGTGAGCACTCTTCTCCAAACCACATCTCCAGCCTGAATTCTGTTTGAAAGACTTTCTGTTACTCACTCATTTAACTGGGCAGTGAAGAGCGACCTGAAAATAGAAGGATCACAAGATGGATGCACTCTGTACTACACAGCAAAATCAGTTCCACTGAGAAAGCTCTTAGTATTTCTTGTGGCTTCTCACCTAACTTCCTCATAGGAAACTCAGATTTCTTGGGATGGGTGTTTTTGTCTTCTGAAGAATTTTGATGAAGGTAAAGATTAGCTGTTTCCCCAGGTAATGGGGGAACAAAGAGTCCCAAAGAAGTGTGTTCCTTTGTGACCTGGGAACTTTGAGAATGTTACAAGGTCTTGGCATGAGCTCTCCTGTTATCGTTTGAAGCCCGATTGGCAGTTTGGGGAAAAGAACAGTAGGAATGCAATCTTCTATGTACAAGTTACTAATTTGTATTGTAGCTTTGATCTCAGGCAACAATGAATACATGTCTCAGAGAACCATGGGGGAGGAGGGGAACACATACACACAATGAAATCAGGTAATTTGAATGAAACTGAGTGGAACTTGTGGAGATCATCAGTCTTGAGTCAATTTCCTGGGTTTTGTGAGTCTTGTTACCCCTCTAGGAGAGAATGTTTCAGTCTGGAGGAACCAGCTACACAGACACACAAAAACAAATCCAGTCCTTTTTAGTGGACTTTCACTGTAGTGGGAAGTGGACTTCCTGCTTGGAATAGCAACTGATGGGCCACCATCCCTGAACTGTTGATTGCTGTCAGACCTGGTAATAGCACCAACTGTGTGATTCACTGGAAATGCTCAGAGATCATAGAGAAGGAGCAAGCCACAGCACACTTTACCTCCTAAGCATCTCAGCAGAGAGTGATTTCCTGTTTCTCCCTGCTAATATCCTGTTTCTGCCCAGTTATCTCACTTCCTGTCTGTCTGTACAGACCTCCACACCTCTATGGTTAGCTAGTAGCAAGTTCCATTCTCCGACCCCCAGACAGACTTTATTTGTGCAAGGAAGATATCATCACAGTGAAGGGTTTTCAAGTAATAAAACCAACATCACAACAGCAACAAGCCTGCCTTTATCACTACTTTGACTACCGTGTAACTTCCCCCTCTAAGTACTCAAAATTGCTCAACACAAGTTTTGGCACAGAAATACATTTCTGTGTTAAGAGCTTAAAGCTAGGCCAGGCCATTATGATTATATTGGCATGAAACTTTAGTCCCAGCACTCAGAGGCAGAGGCAGGAATTTCTGTGAGTCTGTCAACCCAGTCTGTACAGACAAAGTTATATAGTAAGACCTTGTCTCACACACACACACACACACACACACACACACACACACACACACACACACACACACATATATATATATATATATATATATATATATATATATATAGAGAGAGAGAGAGAGAGAGAGAGAGAGAGACTATATTGCAGGTACAGAGTGTTAATGGGAGAGCCCAGCTGCCAGCCAGATAAAATCTCAGTTGATAGTAAAAAGGACCTCTTGATTCTAAGTCTAGGCCTAATGTATAGGGTCTAAATTGTCTATTAGCGGTTGATTTAATCTCTCTCTCTCTTTCTCTCTGTATATATGTATAAAGTATATATTTGATAATATAAACTAGAGACAATAATAATAAAACAACACACTTTTTTCTCTCTTTTTGTTTTTTTTTTCAAGAAAAGGGTTTCTCTGTGTAGCCCTAGTGTCCTGGAACTCTCTCTGTAGATAAGGCTGGTCCTGAACTCAGAGATCTGCCTGCCTCTGCCTCCTCAGTTCTGGGATAAAAAGCATGTACCAGCACACCCTGCTAAAACAGAGCAGTTATAACAGCATACTATAATACAAATTCCATGAGTGTAATAGCTCAAGATACCCTGCTCTGTATTACATGTAGGGTTGGTACTCTCTTTGGAGGGAATGGTTAACTTAAACCACAGGAAGTAAAATCAAAGAGAAGGAGTCTATAGTACTTTGCCCCAAACCTCACATTTGATGCCCAGATAAAGTCCCTACGGAATGTATACACCAGAGAACATGAATTGGTCATTGGCCTGCTGCCTTGTGATAGTGGGAAAGGATAGGTTAACATGGTGATTCCATGGGATGACTTATTCAAGCTATGGGAAAGTCTGGGTTGCCCTGCTTCTCAGGAGAGGAGACCCCCCTCTGGGTCTGATGAGATAGAGCTCCTAGTAAGAATCTTTAATACTCTTGTTTTGCTGATCTACATTAAGGTAGTATTGTATCCTCACCATCTAGTAAAAGGATTAAGTATCCCGTGGCATTAAATTCTATGGCATGGTGATTGTCCCTGTACTATGCTCCATCCAGATTTCAATTTGCCTGTCACCTCCCTCTGTACTGCAGTGGCAGCGCATGACAGTTCTCTGAGGTCATAGCCAAGATGAAGGGCCCACTCTAAGTTACCCTTGATTCACACAAGGGAGAGTCCTTCCTTCTGAAAGTTCCACCTTGATTCTCTCACTTGGCTCTCATTCCTTTTCCAAGGGCCCTAATTTAAAGATAGCTCAAAACAGAGGAAGCAGTCTGCCCAGCGCTCAAGGACACCTAACAACCAGCATCCCAATTGTAACACAGGTCACCCGCCCAAACTCTCAGCCTTGCCTATCGTTGTCCCTTTCATTTCAACAATCATTAATGGGTATTTACACTGCCGATGGTGACTTGCTGCAACACAGTTTAAGACACGATCTAGTCTCTTTAGTTTTACCTCCAAAGGATTTAGGACATAAAGTTGTGCTGGCTGGGGTTTCACTGTTTCTTTTCCCAACCCTTTACTTCTGATCTTTGGTTAGGGGTGAAGCGTTACATAAAACAAGTTTACATAACAGCGCCTGTACCACATAATCACATATTATGGTTGGTGATAAAGAGCATGACTCTCTCAAAAGAATTTAAATTACAAACCTAAGCTGAAACCTCTTGGCTTTTACTAGAGTTACAGAACTGATAATGTCCAACTGGGATATATAAATTACCATGTTCAGAGCCACCACTTGACTCTTAATCAAACCCTCGTGCTACTTAATCTAAGCTGCAATCACTCTCGATAATTGGCAGGTGACATTTTCATAGGAAGCCACAGTATATTTATACATGCATGTGTTTAAGTTGTGCTCTCTGTCCTGTTGACAGAGGAAGTGAGGGATCATTCTAGCTTTTGAAAGGTTCTACTTTCAGAAAGCTGAAAACTTTGGATGCTGCACTTATATTCCTCTGGGGTGGTTTGGGGAGACTGAAGGCACTGTTTTAAGAGCCTGGCTGGGGTCTGTTTTGCAGTGTGTTACGTGAGTTGTGAATTCTTCCCACTTTATCGTTTATGCCCAACTACCTGTTGAGAAAGGTTTGTTATCCAGCTTTTGCTGATAAAACACCAGACTCCCAGAAAGACAAATATAATATGTACTCACTCATAAGTGGATATTAGACATAAGGCAAGGGACAACCAGCCTACATGCCACAACCCCAGAGAAGCTAGGTAACAAAGAGGACCCTAAGAGACATATAGATGGATCCACGGAGGAAGAGGAAAAACACAAGATTTCCTGAGTAAATTGGGAGTGTGGGGGGGAGGGGAGGGTGGAAGGGAAGAGGGGAGGAGAGAAGGGGAGTGGCAAAATATATAGCTTAATAAAAACATAAATTAAATTTTAATAAAATACCAGAAGCCTGGGAATGTTAAATAAATGAGCTCAGTATTCAAAAGTGAGTTTAGAGTCTATAGTTTTAATGTTTACCCTTGAGTCCATGAGCTTTCTCCACTGACAGCCACCAATGAATTCCACATCTGATGAAAGAAGACTGGCTTCAAAAGGACAAACTCTGCCTGTGCCAGGACTCCTCACTGTAGGTGAGATTAGGATCTGAAATGAACAGTTAAGTAAGCCAGAGCACTCAGAGATTTAGCACAGGTGGCTGACAAGAAAGATTACATTGCTCATAGTTTCAAACTCATTCCTTAGTGCCCTGAATGTTGAAAATTGAATCTCCTTGATAGGCTGTTGCAAAGTTCCAATAAAGATGTTTTGTTTGGTTCGTGTTTCTGGGGGATGGCGTAACTATGCAGCCTGACCAACAAATGCCACGCAGCCCTGACCAATGACTCATGGACTCAACTGTGAGATCTTGCGTCAGTTGCAAAATATCATTTAAAATTACCTGAGCCAACTAGCCAAAGGCTTGTCACAACTCATTATACTATCTTGGCTCTGTTCTAATTTAATCTTTAAAAAAAAGAATGTGTATGGTGAAGAAAAGGACAATATATATATATATATATACATTAAAAATAATTTTATATAACAAAAGTTTTCTAAGTTAATGTTGAAGGGTTTTGAAGTTAGATTTTTTAACATAGGACCTTGAACCCCCTATGTAGGAAGAATGACCTTGAACCTCTTGCATCTAGAGTGCTGGCATTATGAGCATGTACCACCATACCCACTTTATGCTGTGTCAGGGCTTGGACTCAAGAACTTGTGCATGCTAAGCACTTTACCACTGAACTAAACAACATGATAAATTAAAGACCCGGAGACAGATATTGGAATCAAGCTTCAAGCTGAAGATCAAAAAAGCAAAGGAGCCAAGCCACTAGCTCTCACCTCTACCTCAGTCTGAAAGGGCTGATCCTGTCACTATGGGCTCCTCACCAGACTCAGACTGCTGCTTCTCCTATTATTAGGAGAATAATCCTAACTCTGACTACTGAAAACCCTGCTTCTATCTTTTATACCTCTGCAGTACTGGGATTAAAGGCCTGAGTTCTGTTACTCTTTTAGACTGATTCAGTCTCGTGAAGTCCTGGGTGGCCTTGAACTCAGAGAGATCCATCTGCCTTTGTCCTGGGTCCTGGGATTAGAGGTGTGTGCCTCTTTTCTATGAATAACTAGTATGATTGCTATTTTGATCTCTAGTACCTTTAATAAATCATAAACAATATTTCACAAAGAGCTACATGCCCAGCCCTAGAAGTCAGTGTAAAAAAAAATCTCAGAAGAGTAAAAGTAACCCTCTCCTCCAAGGAAAACAATTTTTGTTTAACATTTTATATCCTTCTTCCCTCCCTTTTTTCTTTTCTTCCATTTTTTCCCCTTGTGTTTTGAGATAGGGACTAAGATGCAGTCTAATGTGACCCTAAACTCTGTCTTCTTGCCTTCTGCCTGTGTCCCATGTTGGGACCATGAGCCTGGGCTACCACAACTGCTCTTTGTGTGTAAACATAAGAGTGATGGGGCTGGAGAGATGGCTCAGCTACTAAGAGCACTTGTTGCTCTTGCAGAGAGTCAGGGACTTGGTCCCCAGTAGCCAAAAGGCAAATCACAATGATCTGAAATTCCAGCTCCAGTGGATACATTGCCCTCTTTTTGTCTGCCAGGGTACTGTGAGCAGACACACACACACACACACACACACACACACACACACACACACACATACACACACACAACCCACATATTTTAAAAAATGTAAAAATAATGGAAATGCTACAGTGAAGTTCTTTCTCTGTTTTATACTTCTAACACCAAGCTAATTAGAAAAGAGAGAAGAAAAAAAAACAGTATCCTCTGATTCTCTGTAGACAATATAGTGAAACGAAGATGAAGAACACTTAGTTCTAAAACAAAGTGATGACACGCTGAGCTTAAGTGTCCCTTGTCAGCTGTTGTCACAGTTGAGAATGACTGATAGTTTCACCACTCAAAATAGCTTCTCTTAATAATGGTAGATAGTGAATTGAATTCCTCACCACATAGTATAGTGTAAATTGCCATGCCTTACATTCTGACCTTTATATTAAATAAGGATGTTTAATCTCTGCAAAGAAAAATCTTTACTCGGCAACACTCCTAGTGTGTGTGGTCAGGTGACAGTGTCAGTATTTTATCAGGCCATCTGCTCTCTTGTGGTATTGCTGACAGCCAGGCCTCTTTATGCCATGAACATAGCCAATAGATGGGGGTCACTACTTTCCATCTTCCCATAGGGTGACACTTGGTAGCAGGCCAAGCAAAAGAGAGCTAAGCAAGCTTCCGGTTTGACAGGTACGTGGGAGGGGCGTTGACTTAGGAAATTTAAGTTTCTCCAGGAAGGAGGCTTGGGGGTAAAGGAAGCAGAAAGTGTCCGGAGGTGTGTGGGCAGCAGAGTTATTTACAGGGTGCAGCTTTGCTTGGAGACATTTTAGGAGCGGGTTGAATTGTGGGCGTCCGGGGGACGGGAGGAGGTGCTTTGTCGCAAGGTGTATGCTTGCTGGGGCAGGTAGCACGGCAGGATAGAGGGGCACCTCCAGAGCCGGCCAGGAACCTCACCCACCCTACCCCGTCCCGCTCTCCGCCCCGCCCGCGATCCACACCCACCCTTCTCAGGTTTCTCTGGGAGTCGCCATAGCAACCGACGGATGCCAGCTTTGGGATTCAGACTCTCAGAACTCAGAGCCAGCAGTTAGGTGGTGGCCATAGGCACCCAGACCAGCGGGCATGACGGAGGCTGATACTGAGAACTCGGAGTACAGGTTGAAGACCCAAGGATGCCGAAAGATTCTCGAGACCCTCGAGGGGGCTATTGAACAATTCCGATACAACCCCAGGTGACCTTTCCGCTGCGCCCATGTGCCCCAAAGCAGGCCCACAGCCTCATGGCCTTTGGTTTCCTAAGTAAACCGTAGGCTAAAAGCTCAGACTCAGGTCTGGGTTCCAATTCTACTTAACGTCTCCCCAGATCCTGACTTAGGTCATTTATTTCCCTAAGCCTCTGTTATCTCAGCTGGGAAATAGGACTATGGCATGTTAAATGTATTCGCCTAGGTACAGTCTAGAGGACACTCATGCACACATGTTACAAGGATGCTTTGAGAAAATACCAGAGACTCCAGCTTTTAAACACAGATTTCTTTGGCAATTCTAAGGCTGGAAGTCCAAGAAATGGGCACACTGATTTGTTGTCTGGTGATCCTTTCCCATAAACACGTTCTTACTATATCCTTCCCTAGTGGGACCAGCAAGGGAACTGTCTCCCAGCTTCCCCTCTCTATACCACCACCACCCTGGCTTTTTATAAGGGAAAATCTTGTTTCTGAGGTTCCCACATCAGAACCCATTCATCTTTCTTGACTCCACCTCTGGAAGCCATCTCTTTGGAAATTAAGACGTTTATATGGGTTTTCTTAGAACCAGAGCACCCCCCAAACACACAGAAACAGCAAGCCATATGCCTTTGCAAATGGAGTCATTATTTCAGGGTTCTGGGGTTTCATTCCTCCTTCTTGGGATCCTTATACCTAAGCCCTACTATTGTTATTCGGATAATGTAGAGTTGACATTTCTGAGAGGAAAAAAAAAAAGCATTTTCCTTAAGACACTTTTCAAAGCAGTAAGCACATGACCCTGGATTAATTGCTACAAGATGCAATTCCTTAGGCAGAGGCGTTGGGGAGCCAGACAATTGGTTCCAGGCAAGCCCAACCCAAGGTAGCTCCATGTCGAGAGTGGGGATGACTGTAGCTGGACCAGTCCAATAGTGGACCTGACCCTGAGACACAGTCCTGCTGAGCTCAGCCTCCCTGGTGCAACTGTCTTAAATACTGGGTATGTTGGTCAACCCGAGTCAGGGTACACAGAGACCCTGATAAAGCTGTCAAAAATCACATAGCTCGCTGCGCCCAGTGCCCCCGAACAGGCCCACAGCTTCATAGCCTTTGATTTCTTAAGTAAACCATAGGCTAAAAGCTCAGGCTCAGGTCTGGGTTCCAGTTCTGCTTAACCCCAAGTCCTGACTTGGGTGGAGGCAGCTCCTAGCAGACACCAATAGAGTGCTGTGTCTAATTTGTTGCTAAGAGTCCCTTTCTCTTCTGGACTCCTTGACATTCCACAGTGGGATAAGTCCCCAACAAAACATTACAGCCAAACTCAAGGGACCCACTGACCTCTGCCAAGCATTGTAGTAACACCTTGATTTGAATCAAGGAACCACTAATGCTCATAACAGTTTTCCTCCACTCAAAGGCTTAGGGAACCAGGTTAAAGCTCTGAAAGGAGTGGGGGAAATCAAACATTGTCCAGTGCCCAGGGATCTGAGCATTGCTTTGTTAGGCCCGTGAAGACAACAGTTTACATAAAGACAGTCTTGGTGAAATAGACATTCTAGTTAGGAACCAATGGCAAACTAGGTAAGCCAGTAACTATGTAATGAGTCAGACAGCATTTACATGTGAAAGAAGAAACAGAAGCAAAAGGTAGCAGGGGAAATTGTGTGTGCATGTTATACACCCCCAAGTCACCAAGTGGAAAGGCAGAATTGTAATTTTAGCTATGGCTCTCAGGAAAGGCTTCACTGTGATGACATTAAGAAGAAAACTGCAGGGAGGAGCCAGACAGATATATCCAGATATATCTAGTGCCAAAATCCTGACTGAGAGAACAAGAAGTGGAATGCAGGGAGTCTGAGTGCAGGAATAGCAAGGAAGCCAATATGGTTATCACATAGAGGGAATGGGTTGGGGCAGAAGAGATATGGCCAAAGACTTCAGCTCTTATTTCAAAAGAGGTGGGAAGCCAATTGACCCAAGTCCTGATAGTCTCTGACTTACATATCTATGGGATTGTTCTGCTCTTTTGATAATAGACTATAACAGGTACAAGGGCACAAGTAGAGAAACCAGTTAGCAAACTTTTACAATATCTATCAAGGAGGATAGCCATGGGACCTGGGTAAAGTGCTTACTATGAGGGCCTGAGTTTGTATCTCCAGCCACATACAAAACTGGGCATGGTGAAGCAAAACTGGAAGCCTAGCACAGGGGGGAGGGGGCTGGTGGGTCCCAGGTGCTCACTGCCAGCCAGTCTAGCTGATACAGCTCGAAACCTGATTTCATCAAGTGGTCCCATTCCAAAAAATTAGGAAGAGCACAATAGAGAAAGACATTCAGCATTGAATTCTGGCTTCCACATGCATGTATTTGCAGACAAGTGCATGGGTGCAACCATTCCCATGTTCACACACAAGCAAATAACACTGCTTGTGGAAGTGGTGTCAGGGAGGAAGGTGGTCATGGGGAACAGGAGGCAATCCTTGGAGGTGCTGAAGATGTGGTCAGATTCTAGCTACTCATTTAAAAGGGGATTGGTCGAGTTTACTGATGAACTGCCATGTGTAGGGCAGGCTCCAAGGTTTCTGACCTGAATAGCTGGAAAAAACGGGATTGCCATTAACTTTGTTGGGAAAGGGAATGTGAGAAACAGGATGGTGGTCATAGGATGACCTCACCTTGGGATAGAGAAGGTCGGCAGTGACTGTTAAACATCTATTTAAGCAGTTCAGTAGTAAGAGCTGGATGCTGGAAGATTATATATATATATATATATATATGAAACAAAAAACAATAAAAGAATATTTTCCTTAAATAACATTGAACCATTCACCACAGTGAAAATTTAGCACCTCTAATGTCATCTTCATTGACTAATTCATTAACCGGTATTTGTTAGGATGGACTATTCTAGGGCTCAGTGGGATGTGTTGCATCAGTCTATTAATAAATATTCATGAGTCTGCTTGTGTAAGTTAGCATATTAATTTTGTGTTTAATTTATTAAGCATAATTGTTATCTCCCAAAACCATGCTTTATGCATAGCGAGCAACCTATTATTGAGGAGAATTGCACAGACTGACTATAAATAAGGTCTGTGTAGGAATCATTTAGCTAAGGTCTTGGGATGTGGGCTTCCGTTCTAGGCAGTTTGGTTGGCATCTAAAATTAGAACTCCTTCAAATCTGATGAGAAGCTGTAGAATGATCCTTCATATTTTATTTAGATTCTGAATGAGCCAGATCTTTCTAAATCAACCATAACTTTTTGTTAAGCCTGGGGTGGGGGAACCTTACAAATCCCAGATATGTCCATGACCCCTGGCTTACAATTTTAGATGAGCTGTTTACCTCAGTTTCCACATCTTTGAAACAAGATGTTGAAAAATCACTGGAAGAAGAAAAAATGTAGATTAAAGCATACATATTCACAGAGCCTCTGGGGAAAGTTACTCTATAAATAGGTGTATTGTTTTTAAACACTCCAGAGGGGTTATCTGGAAAATTATATACTTTATTATTGTCTTGTTATAGTAACAGAAGGAATAGCCAAACATATTACACTGTTTCTAAATCATAATCTGAAAAATACATTGATAATAAAAATTATCCGCATTCTATAAACTTACCACTCAAATTTTTTTTTGCCTAAAATAGGAAGGAATAAAAAACACAAATGTAAAAGTCTAAGGGAAATGAGGCTGAATAGAGGAAAGAGGCCACTTGGCACTGGGGAGGGTAAAGGATTACAGCTCTGGGCTGGAAGAGTAAACAGAGGTCTGTTAAACATACAGTGTGCAAACTACAGAGAAACAGTACATTCGGTTCTATCTGTTCCATTGATGTAGCACCCAGGGTTTAGACAATTTAGAATGCCCCCAAATGCTGAAGACTGAGATAAATACCTATTTGGAGGCAGCATGGGAGACACTCAAAGTTTCAGGCTAAGGTGGCAAAGAGACTTGGCAGAGGTTGCAAGCAGCACTTGCCTGCAGGGATAGTTTGCCCACTGACTAAGGAACACTAAAAGGTGCAGTCAGGCCAAAGCTCTTTACAGAACCAGGAGATCTTTTTGTTGTTTTGGCTGCTATGTTTTTCAATTGTTCTTTACCACTGAGCATGGGAAAACTAAGAGGCACTTCACAGAACCCATCGGTTGCACAGAGAGTCCTCCTTGACTTTCCACTGTATGGCAATCACACAATCACCCACTTGATAATCAGATTCCAACCATATGCAACAGAGTGATCCCTCTTTTATGCCTTTGGTTCAGTGGCATAACGATCACAAAACACCCAGGTTACATGGCCATCCATGGCGTCACCGTTTCTTACAGGAATGTTTATAGTCTGTCCTTATTCTTTTTTTTTTTTTTTTTTTTTTTTTTTTTTGGTTTTTCGAGACAGGGTTTCTCTGTATTGTTTTGGAGGCTGTCGGTCCAGCCTGGCCTTGAACTCACAGAGATCCGCCTGCCTCTGCCTCCCGAGTGCTGGGATTAAAGGCGTGCACCACTACCGCCCGGCTATTGGCATAGACTTTTTTTTTGGTCTGTCCCTATTCTTAAAACTCCATTCATATAACTCTTCCCTAGATACTCTTGCCAACAATCTTTTTGCCTTTCTGCTTTTGTTATGGCTGCCTACAAATTAATCTCGATATCTACTCCAGGCCCTTCACCCAGAAAGAAGCAGACAAAGAATTGCTCTAAGTGTTAACAATGCAAGAATCTCCTTCTGAGCTATCATTCATGATCACTTCTGGATGGGTTTGCCAAACTGTGTGAGCCTACCATGTGGTGACAGTTCCATCTGTTAATTAGGCTTGAGTTCTTCAGTCAACTGGTCATAATGTTACACAAGGGCATAGGATACATTTAGTCTAGAAGAGTTCCTCAGTCTTTTCCAGTATTTTATGTATGTGACACTTTGACCAAGTGTGGATTTCACATCTGTAGAGTACCTAGATGTAACTCAGGCTCAAATATTGTTACACAATCAGACTCAGACTCAGGTTATGTTTGTACGGCAGAAATGCCGCAAAGAGGAGCTGTACTCTCTTCAGGGATTCTAAGTTGACAAAACTGTCTAGTTAGCCACCATTAGTAACAATGATCTTGAGCTGAGCTTGATGGCACAGGCCTTTAATTCCAGCACTTGGGAGGCGGAGGCAGGCATGTCTTTGTGAGTTCAAGGCCAGCCTGGTCTACAAAGTGAATTCCAGGAGAAATATTGTCTGGAAAAAAAAAAACAACAAGCAAGCACAACACTGATCTTGCTAGATTAGTGTCGTCTAAGGCTCTCTAAAAATGCCACTCTTCCTTTTGTGCTGAGGTTTGTCTTGTTGGTGGGTCTAAGTTTTCCTTTACCTAAATGAGTTCATGCTTCCTGGCCTCAGTCATCATGGATGACTTCCTTCTCAATTGCTCACCCTTGTGGAGGTTGCTAAGCACTGGTTCTGTTTTCACAATGTTTGTAAACTTTGTAAACTTTTAAGGGTCTCCTATTATACTTTATTCAATTGTTATTCATCACATCAATACAAACCTCCTTAACTATTAAATTGTTTATAATCTGATATCTTCCATGGGCTATATTTATTAGTGCATTATAATTGAATACTTGAATTTTTTTTTTCGAGACAGGGTTTCTCTGTGTTGCTTTGGAGCCTATCCTGGCACTCTCTCTGTAGACCAGGCTGACCTCAAACTCACAGAGATCCGCCTGCCTCTGTCTCCCAAGTAAGTATTCAGGATGTAAGTACTCAGCTGGGATTAAAGGTGTGCACCACCACCGCCCGGCTGAGTACTTACATCCTTTGTTGTGATGCTCATATTGTCCTCAGTATGACCAGTGGGACTCTTCCAGACTCATTATCTCCTAATCCTTGTATGACTCTCATCATCATTTACTGAGTATTTGCTGATTTTTCTGTCATATGAAAAGGTAATGGGTCCATTCTACACTTCTGTTTGTGCATAATTTTATGCTTTTATACCATTCTTGAATCACTCTCTTTCCAAAAGGACATTGTTCCTTTTAGGGGAGGATGGCATTCATCAAGTAGCAACTGGACTAACAGGATGCTTATTGCTGCTGATGTATATATCACTCTTGTAGGTCCCCTAGTCATGTATAAACAGGAACAAATGTATATATACCTATATGATATGTGTTCACACATATTTGCACATACTATCCTCGGTAACTATTTGTAGACCTATGTGTGCATATGTATTTATACATGCATATATTTGTAAAACCATGAACTTATAGCAGTTTTTCTAATTTCATTCTACTGTCTCAGGGTACATTCTAGCCTATTCCTTTTCTACACTTATGAATATTTTTTTCGGAGACTGACAAAGTCACTCTATCATCTTCAATACACTTGTTCATTCAGTGTTCCCAATCTTGTAGTCTTCACACCTATCTCCTGTTTCTTCTTGCTCCTCCTTATCAGATCTACATCCTTAGTTACGGGGCCCACTGGCCTTCTCTCATTGCTCCCAACTATTTTTAAAAGTCATCCCCATGCCATTGTCTGCCTTGTTGACGCATCCACAATGAGAAGTTAAGAGGGACTAGAAAGAAAACAAAGGTGGAAAAGAAGGTGAGTACCGACAATGTTAGTGGGTAGAAGTTAAGCCCAGATGGAGTGTGTAGCTGGAGTGGAGAAGAATCTTGGAATGCTCAGTTGGCAGATGAGAAGGGCAAGTGGGGTCTCTGAGAGATGAGGCTTACTACTTTTTCACAATATATACTGCATTTTTGTTTACTGGGTATGTGGTCCACTAGAACGCAGATGCCACAAGAGCAAGGGGCTCTCCTTGTCCACTGTGACTATTCTTGTTGCCAACCTGAGCAGCTGGCACGCACACACTGTGTACTAAATGCATGATATTCAGATCATTAGTTTGGACCCAGAAGTTTGAAAAAGAAGACTGAGTTTAATATGAGGAAAGCCATCAAAGTCTTTCATGGAAAGATAGGGATACAGTATAGATTTTAGTAAGAAATCTCAGGAGACAATGAATATGATAGATTCAGAAGTAATCCTTTAGGCCTGGAGAGACAGCTTAGCAGGTTAAGGCACTTACTACCTGGTCTGAAGACTTGAGTTCAAACTCCAGGACCTACGTGGTAGAAGGAGAAAACTCACTCCTGCTGGTTGCCCTCCAACCTTGACATGTGGGTGGTGGCATGTACATATACATGTGCATAAATAAATAGGTAAATAAATATAAAATTAAAATTATTAAAATTGAAAAGTTTAGAGATTTGTGGTGATGTTAGGAAAACTCTACATGATTATCTAAATTTGGAGGTACACATCTAAAAATGTCATGACTTTTTGTTTGACTTAAAAAAGAGAACTTTCAAATTTCTAAAATACATTTTTCTCAGGAAAACAATTCATTATCAATAGTTGTCATCTTTGAAGTACAAAGAATATTTTCCTGAAATTCTGTCATTATTTCTAAAAGTTGCTTTTCTCCTACAGTGTCATAAAGCATTTAAAATTGTTTAATTTTGAGTGTCTAACTATTCATTTCTACAGTACAGCACGATACTATGGTTAATCTCATATACTCATAATACTTTATTAGGGTTTTTCATCAATTATCTTCAGAGCTGATTATAGATTTCATAGGGGGCAGAACCTTAAATACTGATGATTATTTCATTTACCTCCATAATTGGTCTTAATGAGAATATTCAACGCTGGCTTGTCTTGAATGTACAATAGTCATTCTTCAGTTCCAAGTGTTAGAATTACAGGTGCATGCCACCACACTCAATGGTCTTTCTGGGTCAAGTGCTTGTCAGGCACTGCTTAAAACATCATCCTACTTAGTCACAAACAGGTTTTCCTGTCACTGCTCCTGATCCTTGGTGGAAAACATACCATACCAGGGCCAGAAACAAGTGACTCCTTCAAGGCAGCACCCAAAGCCTCATTTTCATTTGTATTGAGTGTCCCATCTCATCCCCTAATTCCCACAGAGGTAACGTGAAAGACCCATGGTAGGTATCTACACAGGGAGTTACACTCAAGGAGAGATTCCCAGGGATTGGGAGCCACTGTTGCTTCTAAGATGAATTTATTAATTTTTGTGTATGTGTGTAGAAGTGTTTTGCCTTCACGTATGTAAGTGTAGTGTGTGTGTGTGTGTGTGTGTGTGTGTGTGTGTGTGTGTGTGTGTGTGTGTGTGTGTGTTCCTGGCACCTAGGAGATCAGCAGATAGAGCCAACTCTCCTGGAGCTGAAGTTACTGATGATTGTTAGCCATAATGGGTTCTGGAACCCAAACCAGGGTCTTCAATAAGACCATCAAGCATTTTTATCTGTCAAGCATCTCTCCAGTCTAGCCACCATTTTTATATAAGTAACAAGATTGCTTCTGGCTAGGAGGAAGATGTTACATTATTTTTCAAGGTTACTCTCTGAAAACATAACTTAGAAAGGGTTGGCAGAAAGATTTCTCCTTCTTGGCATCCCCTAAAAGAATGTGCAGGAATGAGAAGGGCCTGTGGATATTTCCAGAACGCAGTGTCAGTGAGGAAAACATGCAAGCACCTAAACTGAATGAAACTAAATCTGAAGCATAGTTTCTTCTTGGGAAAAAGAAATCAGAAATTGTAATTAAAATCTGAGGCTTCATTTCTGTCTAGCCACCGCTGAAGATTAGCTTTGTCATCATAATATTGAAGTGCGTGGAAGCACAATTGAGAACTTGGTGAGATTAATTGAAAATCATTATTTTGAGTATTAAATTTTAAATCTCAAATTAGCTTTTCATAGTTGAATACTGCTGTGCTTTCATAGTTTTTTTCAAATATGATGAACAAATTGTGATGTTTGAAAACCTAACCATCAGCCATGCAGTGGTGGTGCATGCCTTTAGTCCCAGCACTTGGGGGCAGAGACAGGTTGATATTTTTGAGGTAGAGACCACCTGGTTTACATAGTAAGTTCCAGCACAGTCAGAATTACATAATAGAGAGACCCTTTCTCAAAGAAAGAGAGGGGAGTATGGAGAGAGAACAAAAGAAAGAAAATCTGCTGGCAGTAGCAGTATAATAATAACTCCCTCTCAGCACAAATACCAACACTATTCCTTGAGGGCTCACTGTACATCAAACACGACACCAAAGTGATCTAAGATTAATACACTCAAGTCTATCAATGATCCTATGGACTATGCACTATTGTTACCTATAAGAAGAAACTGGGGCTTGCTGGAGAGATGATGGTTCAGTGATAACTGGCTGATCTTCCAGAGAACTGGGTTTGATTGCCAGCACCCATGTGTAGGCTCACAACTGTAACTCCAGTTCCAGGGGATCAGACACCCTCATCCAGCCTCTTCTAGAACCAAGCACATGGTACACAGACATACATGAAGCAAAACACCCAAACACACACACACACACACACACACACACACACACACACACACAAAATTGAGGCAAGAAAATGTTAACTAATTTTCCTAAATGAATGTGCTTAGACTGTCAGTTAGAATGCTTCCACTATGGTTGGCAGAAAATGCCAACGGGAGGTACATATTATGTGGTAGTATAGGAAGAGCAGGGGTGTGGCAGGTTTTAGTATAGCTAATTCTCCCGGTGGAGTCATCTACAGCTCTGCCACTGTGCAAGAAGAGTGGGAAGGCCATCGTGCCTCTAGCAGGGTCTGCCCCTGCTGCTCAGCAGAGAATGAGTAAGAAATGTCCACTCTGCATCAGATCCTCTGTTTCTAGTGGATTTTGCTTGCATCCATCCTTTCTCCCTCCCTCCCTCCCTCCCCTACCTCTCTTCCCTCCATCCCTCTCTCTACTCCCTCTCCCTCCCTTTTTTCCCTACCCTCTTTCTCAGCTGACATTTTAGAAACAAAACGTTGTGATAAGCTTGATCAAATTGATGGGTACATGCAGAAAGTGAGCTCCCTTATTAACTTTTTAAGATGCTTGTATCGGGACGCTGGCAGGCAGCTAGGATGGCAGATGAGGAGGAAGACCCCACCTTTGAGGAGGGAAATGAAGAAATTGGAGGAGGAGCAGAAAGTGGACATGGAAAAAGAAGTAAACTTTGCTTCAAAGAATTACGATGTATGATGTATGGGTTTGGGGATAACCAGATTCCTTACACTGAGTCAGTGGATATTCTTGAAGACCTTGTCATAGAGTTCATTGCTGAAATGACTCACAAGGCGATTGGAAGATAGGATTGAATGTAAGTTGAAGATATTGTCTCCCTTATTCAAAAGAACCTAAGGAAGTTTGCTAGAGTTAAAGACTTACTTACTATGAACGAATAATTTAAACGGGCTAGAAAACCCTTTGATGAAGCCAACTATGGATCTTGACAATGTTTGTAATATCTGAAATTTTGATATTTTCATTGGAAACAATGCATTATAACTTGTCTACAGTAGGTATGCAATGAAAGAGGTCTTCAATTTTAGCTTTATAACTTGAGCCTTTCATTGCCTGTCTTTATCTGACTATATTTAAATCTTTACTGGGCTTTAACGACTACTAATTTAAAGTATTGCCAACGTTGTAGTTCTATTTAAAAAGGGTAAAGTAGTATTTAGGTAGACTTGTGTGTTCCTAGCTATATACCATAACTGCATAATATGTAATCTAAATATACTTTTGACTTTATGAAACTTGAGGCTTATGCTTTATGTATTTCAAATTTTTGTGACAGTGGCAGGAGAAGTTATTAAAGAGAATGAACCGGTTTGTCTTTCTTTTTTTTTTTTTTTTTTGGTTTTTACGAGACAGGGTTTCTCTGTATTGTTTGGAGGCTGTTGGTCCAGCCCGGCCTCGAACTCACAGAGATCCGCCTGCCTCTGCCTCCCGAGTGCTGGGATTAAAGGCGTGCGCCACCACCGCCTGGCGACCGGTTTGTCTTTTTGTCTTTCTTTTAAGGAACTAAGTTCTTGTAAGAATCTTATTCTGTCTTAATAGATAATTTATTTTAATACTTTCTAAAGAATGCTTTTTTGAAAAAAACTATTATTTGTTAAGCATTAGTGGACCTCATCTTCCTTGGTAACAGTAAAGTTTCTAAAGATAAATGCTTTCAGTAATAGGGATGGCAAAGCTTATAAACCTGATGTCAGGACAGATATTTTGGTTGATGTTATATGACATAAATGTAAATACTTTCATAATGAAAATATATAGTTGACTAAACCTATGCGTGTCTGTGCAAACTATTTTTGTAGTTAAGGATGTGCAAGCTTTGTGTGTATTTAGCTTATTGCATTAAATTATTATGCTATTTAGCTTCTAATAAGGATTAAAATTGCACTTACTGAATGTTACTCTGTGAAACTTAATGGCACTTCTTAACATCTCTAAATCAGGTGGGGAAATAACACCTATTCTGCTAATACAAGGAATAAAGTATGAAAAATTTAACAAGCATACCCCCCCACACACAACAGATGCTTGTCATGAAAGAATGTTTAAAGACTGGCTCCTGGCCTCTGCAGATGCATCAGGAGAAGAGTGTGACAGTCAGCTACAGGATGGTGACTATCTAAAGTAGGGCTCAAGCCTTCTGACTTTAGAGCCTGTTAGAGTTTCTTCAAAGTGTTGACAACGTCAGAGAGCTATGGTTTATATTCCTCATATCTGTTGATAGTTGCCGTAGTCGAAATTAAAAAGTAGAAATGAGATGTATAATTATGACTCCTTTAGCATAGTGATTAAAAATCTTGTATTAATATAAATAACAGACTTAAAAGAAAAATGTAACCATGTTTTTCAAAACTTAAATTTTAAGGTGAAAAGTGTCACTGTTTTTGCAAATCTTTTTTATGGCTGGCTGAAAGACAGGCGGCTGATTCATTTAGCCATGGAGCACTCCAGTGACCTTTTGTGAGAGAATTATAGGGGAAATGAAAAATTCCTAATATTACTATGAAAAACTAAGTTTCTCTAATGGATTCTCCCACAGGGTGTTCTGGAAACCTAAGTGGTCTCAGATCACAGCAGGAAAATATGCATCTTGATGTGCTGCTATTAGATATACCCATGCAGAAATTATAATCGTCTCTAACAATAATATAGGATAAGATATTATGATAATAGACTTAAGTACATCATAGCCCAGAAAAGTGAAGGAAGCACACAGAGGTGAAGGTGCCACAGTGTAGGGAGTCTGATAAGCAGTTCAAGCCCAACTCATGCATGACCAGATGTTCCAGAGTTTCTGTATTGAATAATCCCTTGCAGTATTGTAAATATAATCGAACTTACCTCCAAATATATGTGCTTGCCTTCCTCTGAGGAAACTTAGTATCTCTATTCTCTTTCCAGACTTACTATTTCGGACAATTTAAAAGTTGGCTTTTTCACTTCAGACCATGCCACTCAGACGGATAGCAGTGAAATTTTGCCACTCAAAGATTTGACTCAGTCAACAGAAAATTTAATACAGGTAGATCTGGGTGTAACTTCTAAGATAGCTTTGTATACCTTTATAGGGTAAATTTTTGTTTGGGGAGGGGTTGGTGTACTAGAAATCAAGCCCAGTACTTCATGATCTTAGCAACATTCCTACACCTGTGGCTTTATACATTTATTGGCAAAACAGAAATGATTGAGATTGTCTCAGAATATTAAGGTCTTAGGGAAACTGATCAGAATGACAGTTGTGTTCTCTTTAATTTTTAAGGATTTAATTTTAATTTTTTGTACATGTGTGCTTGCCTACATATGTGTCTGTGCGTCACATGTATGCCTGGTGCTCTCAAAGGTCAGAAGGGATCAGATCCTCTGGATCTGCAGTTACAGATGGCTGTGAGCTGCCTTGTGGGTGCTGAGAACTGAACCCAGTCCTCTGCAAGAACAATTAACCGCTGGGCCCTCCGGTTGTACTTCATAATTGATATGTTATGAACTATACTTGTCATGTTTGTGTCATACATATGTGAATCTCCATTCAGTGAAATTTCTATTCTTTGACATATGTGAATACTTTCTGCTCATGATACATTAAGAAAAGGAGAAAGTATTTTACATGTAGATAAATGAAGACAATGAGATACTGAATAACCTTCTAATGGTTTAGCTTTGTCAAATCATATCATTTCCCTTGGATCTTTTGAGACTGAAAAAATGGAATATTTCATAAATATAAGATACTGAGTTATTAAAACTATCACATGAGGTAGAATACTACTACAAATTGTCTCAGGTGCCTCGTTTTTATTTTCACCCATCTATGCATAAATACCTTTCACATAGTTGAACAGAGTAACACATGCCTGAAATCCCAGCTAATCAGGAAACTGACACAGGAGGATCACTTGTTTGAGGCTAGACTGGGCAACTTCATGAAACACTGTGTCAAATTTTAAATTCAAAATTTAAAAAGGGAAAAACCAAAAACAAAATCAACTGGGGATGGAACTTAGTGGGATAGAGGGCTTGTCCACCTTGGACAAGGTCCTGGGTTTAATACCTAATATCTTGCTTATTTCACAACTACATCACAAGATGTACACCAATGTTTAACTATCCCCTGTGTTGATAGACATTTTGGTAATTTCTAATCTTTCTCTGTGATGATTAATCCTGCATGGGCCCAAATGTCAGTAAATCTGGGTGTAAATTCTTAAAAGAGAACTTGTGAGTCAGAGGGTACGTACATGAGTCATTTTGAAGGGCAGTGCCAAGTTGCCCTGCTGAAAGACGACCAATTTACACTAAGAGCATTTGAAGATGTCACCTTGCCACATACTTGTCAATTTATTGTCTTTTTTTAGAATGACACATGTTCTGGCAGCATCTTTATAATTTTCTTCCTCAGTAACTAGGTATGCTCAAACTAAGTTTTAGTCAGGAGGATTTAGATGGCGACTGTAGCAGGAAGCTTTGGGAACCTTCTGTAAGACACCGTTCACAAGTACTGTCTTGCCTGCTCTTGCCTCCTCTTCTGGTTCCTCCTTCCCACACCTCTCTCTCTCTCTTCTGCCCCAGGATTTTATCTAATCCTAATCACATCCCCATGTTCCCACCTGTAAACACCATAGTCACACTAAGATCTCATATTCCCTTAATGTTTCATGATGGAGATTGAATTCCAACATGAGTTTTGGAAGGGAAGGCTATCCTCACACCATACCACCCCACTAGCTTATCTTAGTTTTGAAATTAGACATCATTTTGAAAACCTAGGCATGGCAAGGGAGAATTATTTAACTTCTCCAAAATACTATATCTGAGAGATAATCATCAAAGGTAAACCAGGCACCAGGTCTAGTGCTCCAAAACAAGGAATGTGCTGGAATATTGGCACCTAGAGCCACACTCTCGACACTGACATGTGATTTTTATTTTGTAGATGATTACATCACTTCAGGTGGATTTTGGGTTCCTCAAAGATTTAGTTCAACTGAAGTTCGAGGACCGACTTAAAGAGGAGTCTTGGAAAATCCTCGGTGTGCTTCAAGACAGGATTTCAGAAATGAAAAAATATTATCGACAGGTAGGTCCTTTTCTCTCCCACATGGATTGATCCTGTGTTAGATGTGTTTGGGTTTGGATGTAGTCACTTAGGAGGGTGACTGCACTTATGTAAGACGTATCTCATGTAAGATGTATCTCTAGGAGCTAACACTGTCAGGAACTTGGGTGAACACTTTGTGTGTGGCCTCAGTAATTCTCACAATTACCTTGTACAGTTGGTATGATTGTTACTGATAGGGGAACAGGTTCATTTGCTCACAATTACCACCCAGGCAGTAGAACTTTAGATTCTCTGCCAGACACTTGCTTTTGAACATATTTTTTATAGTATAGTACTTTTATTTATTTTTCGATAATTTCATGCGTAAATACAATGTGTTCTAATCGTATCTATCCCATCTCGCCTTTCCAACTCCCCCAGACCCTCCCACAACACATGCCCACCCTGCTTTCATGCCTTTTGTTTTTTTTTAAATAATCCATTCAATTTGCCTAGTGCAGTGCATGAGCATGTGCAGCATATCAGTGACCATAGAACCAAAGACAAACGGCTTCCGCCCCCAGCACCCACCAACCACCAATAGCTCCTCAGCTAGGGGTGAAACCTCATGAACCCTTCCCCATCCACACTGGAATTACTGACCAGCTTGAAATAAGGGGGGGTCTTGCTTAGGAAACCATGGCTACTACAAATCCAGCATCTTACAGCGCTGTCCACATTCTTGGTGTTCACACTCTTTCAGCTCCTTCTTCTGCTTGCTCGCTGAACTTTGGGGGGTAATATAGATATCTTATTTAGGGCTGAATATTTCTTACTCTTCTCACTTCAACCACCTGAGAGTCTCTGCCTTGACTGTTGCCACTGAAAGAAGAAAGCTCTGACCAAGGTTGAGAGCATCACTAATTTGGGGGTCTAAAAATAAATATTTAGAAGGCCATTGGGGCTTTTTAAAAATGTCTATTTAACAAAACAATAGTAGTAGGTTACCCACTTCTAGGTCCTATGCTCCCCTGAGCCATGCGGTTTTATTTTATTATGTTGTGTGTATGTGTGTTTTCCTGTGGGTGTCTACTCCCTGTATATGACACTACCTGGTTCCTATACATAAGAAGGTGTTGAATCTACTGGAACTGGAGTTACAGAGATTTTGTGAGTATCTTTGTGGGTTTGGGGAATCAAACCTTGGTCCTCTGGAAGGGCAGCCAGTATGTTTACCCTGAGCCAACTCTTCTGTCACAAGCCATTGGCTTTTGATCAGGATTATGGTACCTAGCATGAATTCTCTAGTTGTGAAATAGGCTTCAAAACTAATCAGAAAAAAATGGATTACCTTCATGCCGTCACTCTGTGATTACAGCCGTGGTCACATCTATCCTGGTAGGTCAGTGTTATACCTGCAGGACCTACCACTGGGTAAGTCCACTGATGACTTTGTTCCCCGGTGGCCGGCATAGTGTTCCTTGACATTAAGAAAATTGACCAGCAGGGAACAAGTTTCCAAGTCTCATCTAGCTTGGCTTCTCTATGCACTAAAACAAAATTTTCTGTGTTTCCATGAGTGAAGTCCCATCATCTAGTTAAAATGGGCATGTCAGAGCAAAGGTACTAGCCTGTGTTGTTCTGGAGTCCTTGAAGTCTTACCAATAGATCAGGGAATGGAATGGTGTCCCACACCTGGCATTGAGATTTTCACTTAATATTTGCTCACTGATACAGGGTAGCTTCATTCAAAATCTTTCTTTAAGCACACACACACACACACACACACACACACACACACACACACCGGAGAGGGGAGGGAGAAATGGATTTTCATAAAGTTTCTTCCCACATCCTTATGTTTGGTTTAGCCTCTTCCCAACATTCCTGCCTGATCCCCCATGCTCCTGTTCAAGCCTTTAACCCCATACACTAATTTTGTTTTTTTTGGAGATTGTAATATAATCACATTTCCCTTTTCCCTTTCCACCCTTCAAACCTTCACATGTATCCTTCCCTACTCTACTTCAGATTCATGGTCTCTTTTTTTCATTAATTGTTATTGCATGCATATATATATGCATATATATATATATATATATGCAATTTCTAAATATAACCTTCTTAGTGCATACAATGGTACTTGTATGCATATTTTCAGGGATGACCATTTGACACTGGACAGCCAATTGGTGTGTTGTTTCCTGGGAAGGACCACCTCTCCCACCCCAGCTTCCTGGGTTGTTACCCACATGCCTAGTTTACTGAGGGTTCTTTGTTTTGTTTTTCAAATGCTAGATCCTAATCATCTGGTGGATGTCCAGACAGCAAAGATTTTTCTTCTGCTCTGTAGGCTGCCTCTTCACTCAACTTCTTTGCTCTATCGAAGCTTTCACTTTTATGAAATCCCATTTGCCAATTATTGGTCATATTTCTTCAGAGGGTCAAGTTCTTCCCTTTCTTACCTATGCCTGTATCTTGACACGCATGCTACTCTTCCTCCATCAGTTTCAGAGTGCCAGGTCTTACACTGAAGTCCTTGATTCATTTGGAGTTTATTTTTATGCAAGGTGAGAGACAATGAAAGGTCTAGTTTCATTCTTCCACAGCATTCCCAGAATCATTTGTTGAAGATGCTTTCCTTCCTCCAATGTGTATTTTTGGTGCCTTCATCAAAATTCAGGCAGCTCTAGTTGCATAAAGTTATATCTCAGTTTTCTGTCCTATTGTATTGATACACAGATATCTGTTTTTGTCTAGTACCATGCTGTCTGTATTACTGTGCATCTGTAGAATAAATTGAAACCAGACATGGTGATACCTCTAGTTGTATTCTTTTGGCTCAGGATTGTTTTGGCTACCCAGGGTTTTATGGACTTCCATGTGAATGTTAAGATAGTCTTTTCTATGACTGTGAAGTACAATGCTGGATCTTTGGTTGGCTTTGCAGTGACTTGAGTTTGCTTTTGTTTGGACAACCATTTTTCTAGGTTTGATTCTTCTGACCCATGAGAATGAAAGTGTTTCCATCTTCTACTGTCTTCCTCAGTTTCCCTCTTCAGTGCTTTAAAAGTTGTAATTGTAGTTGTTCAATTCCTAGGTTGGGGTTTATTCCAAAGCTGGGCTTTCCTTCCTTCCTTCCTTCCTTCCTTCCTTCCTTCCTTCCTTCCTTCCTTCCTTCCTTCCTTTCTTTCCTCCTTCTTTCTTCCTTCCTTTCTCATTGTTATCTGTTTGTGACTGGAATTGCTTCTCTGATTTCTTTTAAGTAGTTTGTCATTGGAATTTAGGAAGGCTGCTCATTTTTGTGTTATGATTCTAGGACTTTTTGGTGAAATCTTTACTGTCTCTTAGGTATAGAATTATATCATCTGCAAATAAGGGTATTTCAACTTTTTATTTTCCATTTGTATCCTTTTACAAATATTATTATTATGTGTATATGTGAATGTATGTGCACATGTGAGGGTGGGTACATACAGAAACCAGAAGATGGTGTCATATTCCTTAGAGCTAGAGTACAGAGGCTTGTGAACCACCTAATATGGGTGCGTGATATGAACCCTGGTCCTCATACTTGAGCAACAAGTGCTCCTAACCAAGTCATGTCTCCAGCCTTTATATTCCTTTTATTTGTTTCTCTTGTCTAGTTGCTATATATAGACTTCTAGTACTAAGTAAGTAAGAATGTAGAAAGTAGGAACCCTGGTCTTGTTCCAAACTTTACTGAAAGTGCTTTTGAGTTTTTCATCATTTAAAATATTTCTATTATAGTGAGTAGATCTGTTTAAGCTGTTTGTCTCATCTTGGTTTAATTTTGGTCACCTTCACCTAGAAACCCATCCATTACTGTTAGATTTTCAAATGTATTGAAATATAAGTTTTTAAGTTGACTAATGATTTTCTGAATTTCACTGTTATCTGTTGCAATGACTCCATTTTAGCCTCCAGTTTTATTCAATTGGGTCATCTACCTTTCTTTTGACTCTTTTGTGTGTGTATAGTGGGATAGATATGCAAGCACCATGGTATCCATGTGGAGGTCAGAGTCCTCCACTGTGTGGGTTCAGGTATCAAACTCAAGTAATCGGGTTTGGCAGAGTCCCTTTACCCTGTGAGCCATCTTGCTTGTCCTCTTCTGTTTGGCTAAGTGTTTGTCAACCCATTTTCAAAGAAACAACTCTTTGTTTCATTGATTCTTTGTATGGGTTTTGTTATTGTTTGCTACTGTGTCATTAATGTCTGCCTTGATCTTTGTGATTTCTTTCATCTGCTGACTTTTTCCAGGACCTCTGAGAGTTTCAGGCTAGCCTGATCTACACAGTGAGACTTGGTCTAAAATAAACTATAAAAAATTGGTATTATTTCTGTGCTAAAAGAAAAAGACTCATATTTTAGTGACCACATCATAGTAGATGCTTTGCTAAGCATTTTGAATACATTTATCCAATCTTCAAGTATCTCAAAATCCCCAAATGGAAATTCTGTTGGTCTTGAGGTACAAATTTCAGAAACTAAGCTTGTCAAGTTTGATACCTTATATCAGCTCAAACCATAGGGGAGCACAGTATTTAAATTCAGACCTTTCTGACCCTAATGCCTACATGTTGGTTACATACCATGCTAGAATCAGAATGGAAATGAGAATCAAAAGTATTTTTAAAAGTATTCATTCTTACCCTAAGCAAATATAATCAAATTTATTTGAATAATAAAATTATTATAGCTAACCTTTCTATGAGCCTATTCCATCAAGAAGTAGAATGACTAGGGGCTGGAGAAGTCTGTCAGAGTACTGGTTGTTCTTTAGAAAACATGACAGTTCACAACCATCTGTAACTCCAGTTCAATGGGATATCACTCCCTCTCCTAGTTTCCCTGGGCACCAAGCACACAAGTGGTGCACAAACATACATGCAAGGAAATCACCCATACACACAAAAACAGTTAAAAACAAAAAAGCATATGGACTATAAGCACACGTGAGCATCAGTGACTCTTATTCTTTTTCTAAGTAATTCTGGGAACCGTCTGTAAGACTTCCGTCGATGTGCAAAATGACACATTGTCAGATTATCTGTATTTTATCCACAGCAGCTTTGTATTGGTCACTGGTAGTCACAAATAAAAATTAAACATGCTATAATAGCTTTGGTATACAAGAAATGGTGATACACTGAAATTCTTACGATTTGTATGGTGAATTTTTGCTATGCCTTCTTTACCATGAGGTGTGGACTAGATTCAGAAGTACAGTGGTGCTTACTATATTTATTTTTGGTTTGCAGTCTGAAGACACATTGAGAAAAAGCTTTCAACAGCAGTTAAGTGATGCCATAGCCGTTATCAAAGGAATGTACAAGGTAGGTTTTGAATGCTGCCAAGGACAAGGCTTTGGCACGCAAACTTTGGCTCCTGCATGGGCAGGGAGTGGAGCTCACTTTGAGTTCCCAGTCTCTACTTTTAGCTTTGAAGGTATGTTTCCCAAATTTCAGGTCATCTCAGAGAATTTGGGCTTAGACTGCTCATGCTCACATTAAGTGTACCAAATAACATTGTATGATGACAGGCAACTTTCTAGGAACTGGAAAATGCACTCATTTCCCTAGCACCTGGGCAAGTAGCCAAACTATCTGAAGTTCTGTGGTGAAGACACAACTGGACAGAAGAAAATCAGATAGCCATAAGACTAGAGTTCAAAAGACATGTCATAAACACCAGTGACACAGTGACCTCTCTAATGACAGGATACTGCTGTGTGCTCAGCATGGTGCTTCACTCTCTCACACAGTGGGAAATGCATGCTTTCAAAGATGATTTTTAGACTTAGCAAGCAACTGATGCCTCTCTTTGTATTTACAGCCACAATCTCATCCTTCATTTCCACATGCTTGGATACATAATTATTTGTACTTATGTCTGACCGGCACAGTGATCACTGCATGGCATTTGACATGTCTTCATTTAACTATGTAATTGCATGTTCCATGTTAGCAGATACGGACAGTGCCTTTCTCACTGGTGTGGCCCTTCTCTTGGCTCTATGCATTCCTCGTGTCTGAGCATCAGTTACTACCCTTGAGTGAACGTTTTCCAGAGACTGTTGTGGATGTTGGTGTTGCTCGCTTCTCACCCATTCTCACCAACTGCACATCCTCTCCCCTTCTTCACACTCACAGAAGCCTTTCCAACTTTACAGACTGGGAAAACATTGTTTCCACTCTAGCTTTCCTTTTAGCCTCGGCCTGACCAATGGGACAGCAGGTGAGTTGCCATTGGCTTAGGGGAAAGGATTTGTGCTGATTGATTAACTTGCCTTAGTTTGTTTTCTATTGCTGTGACAAACACCAGAACTAAAGGCAACCTAGAAGGAAAGAATCTATTCAGTCTTACAGCTTACAGCTCATCATCAAGGAAGGCAGGACAGGAACTCGAGGCAGGAACCTGGAGGCAGGAGCTGAAGCAGAAGTCATGGAAGAGTGTTGCTTGCTAGTTTGCTTTCCATGACATGCTCAGCTTGCTCTCTTATACAATCCAATCCAGCTCAGTGGTCTTGGCTCTGCCATATCCATCCTCAGTCAGCAAAATGCCCCACAGATTTGCCTATGGATCAATCAGATGGAATCATTGTTTTTCAGTTGAGATGGCCTCCTCCCAGATGAATGTAGCTTGTGTTCATTGTTTTTTTAAAAAATCACAAAATCCATAGGAGAAAATGTCACTCCTTTCTTTTTTAACATTTATTTATTTATTTGTGTGTGATGGTCATAGGACAACTTTATGGAGATAGTTCTGTCCTTCCACCTTTATATGAGTTCTAAGAATCAACCTTAGGGCATCCAAACTTAGGCCATCCAAGGTGGCCAGGGCCTTGACCTGCAAAATCGTGTTGCCAGCCTTAATTTTGAGGCAGGGTCTCTCACTAAACCTGGACCTCACTGTTTCATCTAGACTGGATTGGCAGTGAGTTCCTTGGATATGCCTGTCTGCACTCTCCCAAGGGCTGAGGATGTTACAGACATGCAGCCATACTCAGCTGTCGTAAGTGTGCAGATGATCCAAACACAGGTCTTCATGCTTCTGAAGTAAGTCCTTTATTCGTCTTCCCTGGCCCAGGTCCTCCTTTTGCTTTGTTACCTTTTATTGCTATGTCACTTTCTGATGGGTAGAATGGTTACAGAAACCAGAGGACTGAGATTCACTGTGAGTGTTGAAGTGGCAAGGTCTAAACACAGAACATCCCCAGTGATGCTGCTCAGTGACTGGTGTAATTTGCCCTTTTGCTTGCAACAATAACCCTTGTCTTTAAGCCACTGCTAGTTGACTCTTTGGTTACTTGCAGGTAAAAACTTCCCAAGACAACTGCTTTGTAAACAGTCTTTGTTTCTGGATGACCTCATGCTGCTATGTTCCACTCACCTGCTCTTCTGCAACATGACCTTGCTTCCCTCCCGACCAGTGGCAGGGCCTGGTTCCCCTACTTGTAGTCAGAGGTGGCTTTAGTGGCTTGATATAAACAAAACTTGGAGGGAGAGAAACTGCAGGGCTTCTGAAGCAAAGCCAGAAGAAATCCTGAAAGTTACCTTCAGACTCAAGGCGGGCTCTCGGAACTGTTTCTGTGAGCTCAACTGCCATGCTAAAAGAAGCTTAACCCATATAGAGTCTGGCTGTGGGTATACTAGCATATATTGGAATATTTTTGTTGGCAAGTGATAGAAATCTAACTTACTTGTATTAGCCCCTTCCTCAAGCCAGTCTAGCACCATACCCAGGACATAGTGTTTAGCAAAGGCCAACCCAGGTGCTACTTAAGTAAAAGTGGCTGAGCAAAGTGGGTCCCCATGTCTAATAATAGGTGAAAGAGAAGCTGGGGCCTGACCAGAGACCTGTACATGGCCACTGTTGCTGGATATGGCACTGGCCCACGTGGTAGCTACTGGTCACATGTGGCTTCTGAGATTGACGTGAATAATTCACTCTGTGGTTTCTATCTTTTTAACTCCAGATATGTCTCTCAGAGTGGTGTCATTAGTGATATGTGGTGTTATTAACAGATATAGAAGGGATTTATCTTAGAGCCTGTATTCTAAGTGAGTGTTCTTGGTGGCTAGATGCTAAGCCCAGTCATGTCTAGGCATCTAGCATTACACCTGTCTTAGTTCGCTCACCAGGACCTTAAGATTTGGGAAGAAGTTTCCTCTACCTATTTTCACCTTGTGGAGAATAAGTATTTGAAAGGCATCACCAACATCCGAAGAATACAAGACACAGTGTGTTAAGGGAAGTCCTCACAGTCATGGGGTGGATAGTGATGGAGCTGGGAGTCAGTTCTTGCATCTCTAAAGTCATTCTATAGACCACAGGGTTTCCTAGGCAGGAGGAAGAGAGGGTGGTCACTTCTGTGACTATTTCAAACAAGACACTGGACAAAAGGAGGAAGGTACAATCTCTGAAAGGAGGCACCGTGAAACTTTTTGTTCACAAAAAGTCCCTGAGGAGCTAGTGCAGTAATATTTGATGGAGGAAAATATTGGAGAAAAAATATGGAGAAAGAGGAACAGAAAAGGAATTAAGGAAAGATGTGCATGCTCTGTAGTGGCTTAAGTGTTGGTTGGTGTGGTAAATAGGAGGGAGAAAAGTTCTACTTCAAATAAAAAGAATTAAAGACATTTCTCAGATACAATATGTACAGTTAGTTCTGTTGCCAATCAGATAACCAGGGATGGGGATGAAAACGAGGATGGGGAGAGAAGCATGAAGGAATGGTGGATTAGGGGCTAAATATTAATGAATTATTCATTGACTTAAAGGTATGATGGTGGCATTGCGACTGTGTGAAGAAACATCCCTAACTCTTTTTTTCTTTATTTTTTATTTAGAAACAATCATTTTACATATCAATCCTTCCCTTTCCCTCTCTCTCCCATACTCCCATGTCCCCTACCAACCCCCACAACCCACCCCCCACCCACTCCCCAAGGATGGTGAGGCCTTCCATGGGGGATCATCAAAGTCTGTCTCATCATTTGGGCGAGACCCTAGGCCTTCCTCCATGTATCTGGGCTGAAATAGTATCCCTCCATAGGGAATGGGCTCCTGAAGTCCATTTGTGCACTAAGGATAAATACTGGTTCCACTGTTAGAGGTCCCATAGACTGCCCAGGCCTCCTAACTGGCACCCACATTCATAGGGTTTGGTTCAGTCCAATGCTGGTTCCCCAGCCTTACGGCTGGGGTCTCTGTGCTCTCACTAAGTCAGGTCAGCTGATTCTGTAGGTTTCTCCAGCACGGTCTTGATTCATTTGCTGATCCCTCCTCCCTCTGTATAACTGGATTCCAGGAGTATGGCTCATTGCTTAGCTGTGAGTGTCTGCTTCTGCTTCCATCAGCTATGGGATGAAGGCTCTAGGACGGCAATTAAAGTAGTCATCAATCTCATTATAGGGGAAGGGCACCAAAGGCAGCCTCTCTAATACTACCTAGACTCTTAGTTGGGGTCATTTTTGTGGATCTCTGGACATTTCCCTAGTGCCAGATTTCTCTATAAACCTAAACTGACTCCCTCTATTAAGTTCTCTTTTCTTGCTCTCCTCTATGCTTTCCCTGACTCAATCTTGCTGCTTCCTCATGTCTTCCTCTCACCTCCTCTTCTCCCCTTCTCTTTTCCTATCTCCCTCCACCACCACCACCAACACTCCCCCGCCACGCCATTCCTCTCCTCCCCTTCCCCCACCCCTGCTCACAATTTTCTCAGGAGTTCTTGTCCCTTTCCCTTCTTCGGGGGACCATGTATTTCTTCTCTCTTAGGGTTCTCCTTGTTTCCTAGTTTCTCTGGTGGTGTGGCTTGTAGGCGGTAGTCCTTTGCTCTATATCTAATATCCATATATGAGTGAGTACATACCATGCTTGCCTTTCTGTGACTGGGTTACCTCACTCAGGATTGTTTCTTCCAATTTCACACACTTGCCTGCATTTGGTTCATTTTTTCCCACTGAGTAGTACTCCGTTGTGTAAATGTACATTTTCTCCATCCATTCTTCAGTTGAGGAGCATCTAGGTTGCTTCCAGGTTCTGGCTATTGCAAATACTGCTGCTATGAACATAGTCAAACATAAATCCTTATTGTATGAATGTGCATCCTTTGGGTATATGACCAAGAGTGGAATTGCTGGATCATGAGGTAGACTGATTCCCATTTTCCTGAGAAACCACCATACTGATTTCCAAAGTGGCCGCACAAGTTTGCACTCCCCCCAGCAATGGAGGAGTGTTCCCCTTTCTCCACATCCTCTCCAGCACAGACTGTCATTGGTGTTTCTTATTTTAGCCATTCTGGCCAGTGTAAGACGATATCTCAGTGTTGTTTTGATTTGCATTTCCTTGATGGCTAAGGATGTGGAACACTTTAAGTGTCTTTCAGCCATTTTAGATTTCTCTTTTGAGAATTTTGTATTTACTTCTGAACTCCACTTTTTAACTGAATTGTTTGGTGTTTTGGTGACTAGATTCTTGAGTTCTTTGTATACTTTGGAAATCAGCCCTCTGTCAGATGTGGGGTTGGTGAAGATCTTTTCCCATTCTGTGGGCTGCGGTTTTGTTTTGTTGACTGTGTCCTTTGCCTTACAGAAGCTTCTCGGTTTCAGGAGGTTCAATTTATTGTCAGTCTCAGTGTCTGTGCTACTGGTTTTATGTTCATGAAGTGATCTCTTGTACCAATTTGTTCCAACTTCTTTACTAAGAGGTTCAGTGTGGCTGGATTTATGTTGAGGTTTTTGACCCATTTGGACTTAAGTTTTGTACATGGCGATAGACATGGATCTATCTGCAGTCTTCTACATGTCAGCCTCCAGTTATGCCAGCACCATTTGTTGAAGACGCTTTCTTTTTTTCCATTGTGTAGTTTTAGCTTCTTTGTCAAATATCAGGCATTCATAGGTGTGTGGGTAAATATCAGGGTCTTCAATTCGATTTCATTGGTCTACCTGTCTGTTTTTGTGCCAATACCAAGCTGTTTTCATTACTATAAGCTTGAAGTCAGGGATGGTGATACCTCCGGAAGTTCCTTTATTGTACAGGGTTGTTTTGGTTATCCTGGGTCTTTTGTTTTTCCATATACAGTTGAGTATTGTTCTTTCAAGTCTGTGAAGAATTGTGCAGGTATTTTGATGAGGATTGCATTGAATCTATATATTGCTTTTGGTAAGATTGCCATTTTTACTACGTTGATCCTACCTATCCAAGAGCATGGGAGGTCTTTCCATTTTATGGTGTCTTCTTTAATTTATTTCTTTAAAGACTCAAAAGTTAAAGCCGGGCGGTAGTGGTACACACCTTTAATCCTAGTGCTTTGGAGACAGAGGCAGGTGGATCTCTGTGAGTTTGAGACCAGCCTGGTCTACAAGAGCTAGTTCCAGGAAAGTCTCCAAAGCTACAGAGAAACCCTGTCTCGAAAAACAACAGCAACAACAACAAATAGTCAAAGCTCTTGCTATACAAGTTTTTCACTTGTTTGGTTAGCGTTACCCCAAGATATTTTATGTTGTTTGTGGCTATTGTAAAGGGTGATGTTTTTTCTGATTTCTTTCTTAACCCATTTATGTATATAGTTGGGATACTGATTTTTTTTTAGTTAATCTTGTATCCTGCCACTTTGCTGAAGGTATTTTTCAGCTGTAGAAGGTCCCTGGTAGAGTTTTTCGAATCACTTATGGGAACTATCATATCATCTGCAAATATTGAAAGTTTGACTTCTTCCTTTCCAATTTGTATCCCCCTTGATCTCCTTTTACTATCTTATTACTCTAGCTAGAACTTCAAGTACAGTATTGAAGAGATATGGAGAGAGTGAACAGTCTTGTCTTGTTCCTGATTTTAGAGGAATCATGTTGAGTTTCTCTCCATTTAGTTTGATGTTGGCTGTTGGTTTGCTGTTTATTGATTTTATTATGTTTAGGTATATTCCTGTTATCCCTGTTATCTTTCCAGGACCTTTATCATGAAAGGGTGCTGGGATTTGTTAAAGGCTTTTTCAGCATCTAGTGAGATGATCATGTGATTTTTCTTTTTCAATTTGTTTATATGGTGGATTACATTGATGGGATTTTCATATGTTGAACCATCCCTGCATCCCTGGGGGTAAAGCCTACTTGATCATGGTGGATGATTTTTCTGATGTGTTCTTGGATTTAATTTGCCAGTATTTTATTGAGTATTTTTACATCAATGTTCATGAGGGATATTGATCTGTAGTTCTCTTTCTTTCTTGTGTCTTTGTGTGGCTTGGGTACCAAGGTGACTGTAGCCTTGTAAAAAGAGTTTGGCAATACCCTTTCTGCTTCTATTGTGTGGAACAGTTTGGGAAGTAATGGTATTAGCTGTTCTTTGAATTTCTGGTAGAATTCTGCACTGAAACTATCTGCCCCTGGTCTTTTTTTTTTTTTTTTGGTTGGGACACTTTTTTTATGACTGCTTCTATTTCATTAGGGGTTATAGGTCTATTCAAATTGCTTATCTGTTCTTGATTTAATTTTGGTAAGTGTTATCTATCCAGAAAATTATCCATTTCCTTTAAATTTTCTAATTTTGTGGAGTACAGCTTTGTACAGCTTTTCAAAGTATGACCTAAAGATTCTCTGGATTTCCTCAGTGTCCATTGTTATGTTCCTCTTTTCATTCCTGATTTTGTTGATGTGCGTGCTCTCTCTCTGCCTTTTAGTTTGGACAGAGGTTTGTCTATCTTGTTGATTTTCTAGAAGAACAAACTCTTGGTTACATTGATTCTTTGTTTAGTTTTCTTTTTTTCACTTTATTGATTTCAGCCATCAATTTGATTATTTCCTGGCATCTACTCCTCTGGGGTGGGTTTGCTTTTTTGTTCTAGGGCTTTCAGTTATGCTGTTAATTCCCTAGTGTGACTATTCTCCAGTTTCTTCATGTGGGCACTTAGTGCTATGAACTTCCGTCTTAGCACTGCTTTCAAAGTGCCCCATAAGTTTGGTTATGTTGTGTCTTCATTCTCATTGAATTCTAGGAAGTCTTCCTTGACCCAGGAATGGTGCAACTGCACATTGTTCAATTTCCATGAGTTTGTAGGGTTTATGCAATTGGTGGTGTTGTTGAATTCTAACTTTAAAGCATGGTTGTCCAGTAAGATACAGGGGTTATTCCTATTTTTTTTTATATCTGGTGAGGTTTGCTATGTTGCTGAGTATTTGGTCGATTTTAGATAAGGTTCCATTTGGCACTGAGAAGAAGATATATATTCTTTTGTTTTTGGTTGGAATGTTCTATAAATGTCTGTTAAATCCAATTGGGCCATAACTTATGTTAGTTCCTTTGTTTCTTTGTTAAGTTTCTGTCTGGTGGTCCTGTCTAGGGGTGAGAGTGGGGTGTTGAAGTCTTCCACTATAACTGTGTGAGGTCTTATGAGTGATTTGAGTTTTAGTGATGTTTCTTTTATGAATGTGGGTCCCTTTGTATTTAGGGCATAGATGTTCAGAATTGAGACTTCATCTTGCTGGATGTTTCCTGTGATGAATATGAAATGACTTTCTTCATTTCTTTTGATTGATTTTAGTTTGAAGTCTAATTTGTTAGATATTAGGATTCTATACCACTTTGTTTCCTGGGTCCATTTGATTGGAAAATCTTTCCCCAATACTTTCTCTGAGGTAACATCTGCCTTTGAAATTGAGGAGTGTTTGTTATATACAGCAGAAGGATGGATTCTGTCTTTGAATTCATTCTGTTAGCCTATGTCTTTTTATGGTGAATTAAGACCATTAATATTGAGGGATATTAATGGCCATTGATCCATTGATTGTTCGTTCTTGTTTGTTTTGGATTTGTTGGTGGTGGTGGTGGCACTGTGTGTGGATTCCCCCACTCTCTGCTTTTTCTTTTGGTGTTTGGTAAAGTGGAATTATCTATTGCCTGTGTTTTTGTGAGTGTAGTTAACTTCCTTGGGTTGGTGTTTTCCTTCTAGTACTTTCTGTAGGACTGGGTTAGTGGATATGTAATGTTTAAATCTGGTTTTGTCATGGAAATACTTGTTTTCTCCATCTATAGTGATTGAAAGCTTTGTTGGGTATAGTAGTCTGGGCTGCCATCTGTAGTCTCTTAGTGTTTGTAGAATATCTGTCCAGGACCTTATGGCTTTCAGAGTTTCCATTGAGAATTCAGGTGTAACTCTGATAGATCTGCCTTTATATGTTACTTGGCCTTTTTCCTTTGCTGCTCTTAATATTTTTGTCTTTATTATGTAAGTTTGGCATTTTGATTATTATGTGGTGAGAGGACTCTTTTGTGGTCCAGTCTATTTGGTGTTCTCTAAGCTTCCTGTACTTTCATATACATGGCCTTCTTTAGGTTGGGAAAGTTTTCTTCTATGATTTTGTTAAATATGTTTTCTGTACCCTTGAGCTGCATTTCTTTGCCTTCTTCTATACCTATTATTCTTAGATTTGGCCTTTTCACGGTGTCCCATATTTCCTGAATATTTTGTGTTAGGGATTTGTTAGACTTAAGATTTTCTTTAGTTGGCGTCTCTATTTCTTCCAGTGAGTTTTCAACACCTGAAATTCTCTCTTCCATTCTTGTATTCTATTGGTTATACTTACATCTGTAGTTCCTGATTGTTTACCCAACTTTTCTATTTCCAGCATTCCCTCATTCTGTGTTTTCTTTATTGTTTCTATTTCAGCTTTCAAGCCTTGAACTGTTTCAATTGCTTTCTTCACGAGTTTGGTTGTTTTTTCTTTCTTGACTTTCCTTGCTTTCTTTAAAGGATTTGTTTATTTCTTGAATTTTTGTTTGTCTTTTCCTCCATTTCCTGTATTTGTATTGTTGGTTGTTGTTTTTCTTCCATTTCTTTAAGGGAATTTCTTGTTTCCTCTTTAAGTGTCTCTAACATCTTCATAAAGTTGTTTTTAAGGTCCTTCTCTCTTCTTCATCTGTGTTGGGATGTTCGGGTCTTGCTGGTGTAGAGTCCCTTGATGGTGGTGTCATATTTGTCTTTCTATTGTTGAATGTGTTCTTATACTGTCGCCTTCCCATCCCTTCTTCGAGTGGGTTCAGGTGGGGTCTCCCCCTCTCCTCTTGTCTCCTGGTGAGTGTAGGTGGGCCAAGACTTCCATGTTGACAACTCTGGATGGTCCAGCCTCTCCTAGTGCTCTCCTCATGCAGAAGGCTTGAGGGGTGGGCAAGACTCAAGCTCAAGTTCAAGCTGAGAGCATGGGGTGCCAAGACTGCAATTTGGGCAGACTCTGGATAGTCCGGGCTGCCGGGGTGGATCCACTACATGCTTAGCAGACCCAGGAGGTTCCAAGAAGGGGATTGGGGGGGGAGTTGGACCTAGGTGGAACCCAGACTCACCTCAACCAGAGGGTGTCTAAGGGGGACCAAGACTGTGATGTGGGCAGATTCCAGAGAGTCCGGGCTGCCAGTACTCATCCTTAACTCTTACACAGACCATCTGAAGTCTTTCAAGCCCAGTAACACTGTGTAGGATTCCCTCAGGAATACTCAAACACATAAGCAGGTAAGTGGACAGCAAACTATTATTTTCACTATTTTGGTTGGTTATAAAATTTTCCATCAGAAAAAAATAGACATTATTGAAAGTCAAATTAATTCTTTCTAATTTTTATCTACTTATTTTGTATATATGCATGTGTGGACATGAGTGTGTGTGTCCATGTAGAGGCCTGAGAAGGATGTTAAAAGTTCTACTTTTATCATCCTCCGCTCAAACCCTTGAGACAGGATCTCTCACTGAACCTGTAATTTGCCTTTTTCAGCTCCGTGGACTAGCCAGCATGTCCTAGAACTCTTCCTGCCTGTGCCTTTGTACTGGGGTTGCAGATACATGCATCCATGCCTGGCTTTCACATGGGTGCTGGGGATCTGAACTCAGGTCCTCATGCTGTGCAGCTCTTACCAAGTCGTCACATTACTTTTAATATGCATTAGTACATTTACATGAAATTACAGTTTGTGCTTCATAATTTACACACCTTCCATTTTTGAGGTTCTGGCAATTGTCTCTCCCAAGTACTATCCTTCAATTATGTGATGACATTTGCTTTTGAGTTCTATAATTTTTAATTTTGAACTCATGTTCTTCAGAGTTCTTTGAACCCCCAGATAGAGAGAGGTTTCTTCAAAGAACATTTGCTTCTGTGAGCCTCTGCGGATCTGTGGTGACTATAATATAATTCTCAGTTGAGATGTTTTAGCCTACCCAGATGTGTGAGCATAGGGAGAAAAAATTTTGGAGGGCTCCCCATGCCCTCTTTTGCTCTGTTCTTATAGCCAGTTTCCAGGCAGTCTCTAACTCCAGCACAGTGAGGTGGGAGTGGGTATAGAGTTCAGAGGGTTGTTTCCTACAGGAAAGGCTGGCCCTGCCCCCATGTTGTCTCACCTTTAACAGAACACTCTGACAAAGACCTAGTTGCATTTTCTCTATGGCTGTAGTGAGCTGGAAACCATCCCAATGGCTGTGTCTCCAAGGCTTGACAGATAATGTAATGGATAAGAGCACATGTCTGGGAACCTGAGTGGGGATCCTAGCACATCTGTAACAAGTCCAGAGTGGCTGTGTGCACCTGTAACCCCAGCATTCGGGAGTGGAGGCAAGAGGATTGCTGAGGCTTGTGGGCTACCAGGTTGAATGAGAGACTGACTCAAAGCCACACCACACACACACACACACACACACACACACACACACACAGAGAGAGAGAGAGAGAGAGAGAGAGAGAGAGAGAGAGAGAGAGAGAATTCTCCAGGATTTTTGTTTATAGTAAGAGAGTAATTTGGAAATCTGTGGTTTATTAGAATAGGTTTTAATCACCATTTATGTCTTCAATAATTCCTGGTCCTGGGATTCTGTTTTTAGTATGCATCGAATATTTAAGGATATGGCAGAGCAGTAAGTGACGCTCTTCATGTGTACAATCTCTGTTTCCGGGAGGGGAAAGCAGAAATGGCTAAATTCTGCCTCTTACTAAGTTTTCATAAACATGTGTTCATGCAACATGTTTAACCAAGCCTGAGTTAGCTGTGGTTAGCTGCTTTGTCAGATTAAAAATATTTTTTCTATTAGGTTAAATTAAAGTCGTTATTTGAATCTTCACTTGGGCTTGCTAGTTTTGATTTGACTTATGACCTCACAAGCCTTGCTAATCCTGGCCACCCACTTCACTCAGGATTAGTCATAGAGCATAGGAAATAATAACTGCCACAGGTCTCTGTCTTTTGACAGAGGACAGGCGTAACTGGCATCCTGCTGCCCCCTAGAGACCAGTTAAGGATATAGTTACTTTTCTCTGCCCTAGAACTTGGCTCTGAAGTTACTTAACTTTAAAGTAATTTGTGTGAGATACTACTCTATTTTACTTGCTAAAAGAAAACTTCAAAAAGCAACATAATCCTTATACTTTTAGTTTTCAGAAAGGTATTGTTTATCTATACTTTTGATTTAAAAAAAAAGAAACCATTCTCATTATTTCAAATGGGATTTTAATGCAAGGACTTAGGTATTTACAAAACCTGTACAACAGATGGATAGCGGAGCACCATTACCCGCCTTCAAACTAATAAGCATCATTTTGTAATTCCATTTGCTGTATATCTTCCCCTGATTTTTGATCTTTTCTTTATTGATAAATTTAGATTCACTTCAAGTCTGTCTAGACATTTTGTGACCCTATATGAAAACTATCTAAAAAGAAAAAAAGCTAGTCTGCTATGATGACATAAGTCTTTGATCCCAGACTTGGGGTTATGCAATGTCTGTGCATTTGAAGCCAGTCAGGTTTACATAGCTAGTTCCAGGCCAGACAGGGCTACCTAATGAGACACTGTCTCGAACGAACAAATGAAACAATCTATTTACTCTGAGTTGTGGAATTATACCATTTTTACTCAATCCTGTGGGGTGTGTGTGTGTGTGTGTGTGTGTGTGTGTGTGTGTGTGTGTGTGTGTGTGTGTGTTGCTGGGGATGGCATTCAGGAGCTCATGTCTAGGCAAGGGCTCTTACCGATGTATAGCAAGCTTTTTTATTTTTATTATATCTCTTTTTCATAATTTTCAGCTTTTTTATTCTTAAAAATAAACTAAAATAATTGGAGGGAGTATTTCATTTTCAACAAAGCTTCCCAGTTTGCACTTTTGTTGAAGCTTGGTTCAAGGTCAAAATTTTATTCATGGACTGTGGATTTTTAAATCATTTATAGCATTCAATTTCACCTTCCAAGAATGTTATCTTGTACTATTGATTCATTCCTGTCTTCTATATTTCAAAAAAGTTTATGATTTTCTATATACTAGTTGTAGATACTTTATACAGCCAAGTTATTCTTAAGTATAAAAGTTTATTTTTTAGGAGATGTAATCTTTTTTGTCACATTTTTATGGCTTATTCCTAGTGTGTGCACTGAAAACATTGGTATACTGGAATCACTTAGTGTTATTAAATGCAGTTTGCATAGCATAAGGTGTACCCACTGAGAGTGTACATCTTCATGGTGTTGTGCAACCAGCACCACGGTTTAATTTTGGAACACTTCACCACACATTAAATCCATTAGTCCCACTTCTGGGTGTTTCCTTCCTTGTCAAGGGGAAGAGAGTCTTCCTGAGGAGGCTCACTGGGGATGAGTTCCTGGCTTGCTGATGTGTTTGCTTTGTTTTTTCCCCCTTACTCTAAAAGGTCACTAATTCTATTGTCTAGGCCATATTCCATACTTGTAGTATTGCTTAAGCTCCTTGTCATGAGACAAAGTCACCACCTCTCTCCACTTCGGTCATTCTGTATCTAACCAAAAGTTCATCTTCTAGCAATACCAAGCTTTTTGCAGTCATTTGCCTTCCTGTGCACACCTCAAGTTATTGCCACCTCCCTGGAGTTCTCACACATTATTCCTCATTTCTATTTCTCGTGTATTCAAGTCTACAGTTTCCTTACTGAACTTTTATGTTTGATCTATTACTAAAAGTGCAATGTTAGGCTGGGGGTGTAGCTCAGTGATAGACTGCTTACTTAACATCTTACCATGTGTAAAGTCCTAGGTTTAACTCCAACAGTTGACAGAAAAATTAATGAGTTATCAAAATTCCTATACATTATCATATTGCTATTTCTCTTTCTTTCTTTCTTCCTTCTTTCCTTCCTTCCTTCCTTCCTTTCTTTTTTTATTTTTCGAGACAGGGTTTCTCTACTATCATTAGTTTTCAAGAAGTGTTGTGTTGTTAGACCAGGCTGGCTTCGAACTCACATAGATTCACCTGCCTCTGCCTCTGCCTCCCGAGGACTGGGATTAAAGGCGTGCACCACCACTGCCCAGCCTTCATATTGCTATTTCTTTCTTAACATCTATATTATATATTTCAGCTTTTTTCAATACTGAGTGCTTATATACTTACCACTATTACATCGTTTACATAAATTGGCTCTTTTATTATTATTATGCAATGACAAGCTTGTTTTGTCTGATATTAGTGTTGTCCTCAGATTACCATTTACAGGGAAAACCTTGTGTTGTCTTAAGCTTTCAGCCCATGTGTGTCCTTCAGGCTAATATAGGCAGTATACTGTTGGATCTTGTTTCTATTTCATTCATTCACTGCGCTACCCTTGATTAGATGCTTTGATTCATTTACACTTTGAAGTAACTGCTGACGGGTAAGGACTTCCTGTGGCCATTCTGTTGATTATCCTGGTTTGTGACTCTTTTGCTCCCTCTTTCCTTTCTTACTGTCTTGTGATCTGCTGCCTTCTTTTTAGTCGGTTGCTTTTTTGTTTCTGTTTTATCTTCGTGTGTCTACTAATATTTGAATTTTTCATCTGTGGTTAACATGAAGTGCATATAAGATACCTCATAGTCAAGAGAGTCTGTTTTCAGGTGTGGTAGCCATGCCAGCATCCCAGTACTAAAGAAGCTGAGGTGGAGAAAGCCTGAGTTCTAGGCCAACTGGTGCTACATAGAAAAATCTGTTTCCAAAAGCTGAGGGAAGGAGGGAGGGAAGGAGGAGTAATTTAAAATACATAGTAACTAAATTAAATGACATACAACCCTGCACACTTTAATATTTTCATTCATCCAGTATTTTATACTATTGATATCACACTTTATTTCTTTTAAAATTATTTATTGATTAACTACTTACTATAGCTACAGTTACTTTTAATGTTTTTGTCTGACCACTACAGACATGTACCAGGGACACAGATGAACCTGTATTCTGACAGATGCTGGGAACTCAGAGGCACCCCTGTGTCATGGCTTTGTGGGGCTGAAGCTGGGTTATAGGGCTTCCCTGGAATAGGAAACTGAACTCATGGCTGCAGGCTGCCTTTTGGGAGCCTGTGTGAGCATGTCTCTGGATGGGTCTCTGAGTGGGCAGGGCTGCTTCTGTATCGGGGTTGTGGTGAGATAGAAATGGTGTTCAGGGTTATTCATGCAATGGGACATGAAACAGTAGTCTCTGAAGGCATGGAGACACACACTTCCCCTAAGGTCCCTTGGGTTGCTGCTGTTAAATGACAGTTAGGGTTGTTCCATGGAATTTCAGGATTTGCTATGTGTCTAAAAACAATGACTCAAGGGTATGATTCCTGCTCAGTTCCTAGGAAGGTGACACTGCTTCCAAATCACAGTCATTAGATGGATTTCAAGGTCAGTTCAGGACCTACAACTATCATAGGCCAGTGGACCTGTTACCTAGCAAAAACATGGGCAAGCATGCTTCCTCTTGAGTTTTTTAGTGGCTGGTGTCAGTGGTGGAACCAAAACCAAAAGTTTATAGCCAAGTCCTTAGTGCAATGAGTCTATTTATGACTGTTGTCAGAACTATTACTGTTGAACCTCTGACACTTGGTACAGACCTATCCTCTCAAATCAGTTCTTGCTAGGGCCAACCAGAACTATGCACCCTTCTAGCTAGGTAGGCAATTGTCTCAACAAATGGCTACCAAATTCCTGTGGCTGTAGGAGAGATGCCCGAGGGAAACCTCCTAATCCATCGTCTTCCTATTTTCACTCATTGTATGGCAGATAAAATTAGAACAATACACCATGTTTTGTGTTTTATCAGATACTGTGGTACTGGATTACCTTATTGCATATTTTAATTTAGAGTGATTTATAAAGGAACGTAGGAAAATTACAAAAATAAAATGGTTTCCAAAACAATAAATCAAATTAAAATAAAACAATTTCTGGTCAGATTGGTAATGCCTGTCTCTGCCTTTCAGAAATTCTTCGAAATAGAAGAAGAGAAAGCTGCACTGCAGGATGCTGCCAACATGAAAATGAGTGCTTTAGCAAGAAAACTGAAAGAGAAGGAAGAAATTCTTAAGAGTTTAAAGGAAGAACTAGAACAATATGAAGAAATTGGATTTGGCAAGATTGTAAGTTTCATTCACATTTATGATAAATTAGTTATAGTTAATATTAAATCATATAAATAGGATTACAGATAGCAATAACCCTGGGTTAAAAATGAATGAGACCCGGGTCAAGGAGCTGACCAGCATGAGGACCCACATTCAGGCCCCAGTAGCCATGTAAAGGCCCGGCCTCGCGGCATGTCCCTACAACCATGGTGCTGTAGGCAGAATCTGAGACAGGAGAGTCCTTAGGGCTTATTGGCCATTCTGTCTAGACAAACCCCAAGGCTCAGGGAGAGATTCTGCCCCCAGAAATAGACAGTAAATGAGGAAGGCCCCTGCGGTCACCTCCTGGCTTCAGCTTCCACAACGCAAGTGCACAGACACACACACATCCATAGAGATGTAAGCACGTACACACACATCCCCACTCAAAGACAAAGAATGAAAAAGGTTGATTCTCTGTGTCTTGTCAATCTCTCCACAGTGTAAGCCAGCCCAGCACTTCACTCCCCTATGGCACATTCTAGAAAATCCATAGTAATGACAAAGAGCATCACTATAATTGTCCTAAAATTTTCATTTTTAATGGAAACAAAAAAACCCACTCGCCAGTGCCAAGAAAAACACCATTCTAGAGAATAATACCGTGAGTTTTTATTGTAATTTCTAAGACTTCAATCTTCTTTGCAGTTAAGATAGCTGCAAAGCGATAAAGCCAATCTCCCCATGTCAGAAGCTTCCAACAGGTCAACCAGGATTGAACAGGATTGAGGCGGGATAGAAAGACAGGGAAATCAGGAGTTATGGGAAGGACAAGGAGCCTCTTACTCTGGAATCTGGCAGAAGCTGTAGTGCGAATTCTAATTGGTCTTAAAATAAAAACCCGGAGTCAAATACAGGGAGGGGTTAATGCTGAAAGATCAGAGAAGCAGAGCAGCCAGTCACTAGTTCTTACCTCCACTAAATCCTCGGACTGAATGGGCGCCTGTCTCTACCTCAGTCTTCATGCCATGCGCTCCTGTCTCCTCCTGCCTTATATCACTCTCTCTGCCCAGCCATATCACCCTGTCTCCACCTCCCTAGTGCTGGAATTAAAGAAGCGTGACTCCCAAGTACTGGGACTGAAGGTGTGTGCCGCCACGGATTGGCTCTGTTTCTCTTTGAGACTGGATCAATCTCCTGGAGCCCAGGGTGGCCTTGAACTCAGAGGTCTGTCTGCCTCTGCCTGTTGAGTGCTGGTATTAAAGGTGTGTGCCACCACTGCCTAGCCTCTATGGCTAACTAGTGGCTAATTCCATACTCTGATCTTCAGGCAAGCTTTGTTAAAGCGCAAACAAAATATCACCACAGGAAAGCCTCTTGCTAGCTGAGAATCAAAAATTCAAACACAATTTAGCAATATTTTTGTTATAAAGGTTGCCAACAATATTTATTTGATAGAGAGACACTTTGGGGGCCTGAAGGGATAGCTCAGGAGTTAAGAGTGCTGGTTGCTCTTCCAGAGACAGTGTTCTGTGCCCAGCGATCATGTTGGACCATTCACAACCTGTTGTAACTCCAGCACCAGGAGATTTGATGCCTCTGGTTTCCACATGTGCGTGCACACACACACACACACACACACACACACAACTTTTTTTAAAGAAAGGAGATTGTATTTTCAAGTAAGGATGCTAAAATATTAATAAGCCAGGCATCAGGCCTTGGATATCTGACCTTTGTGATCTTACTCTTCTCTGGGAGTCTCACAAACAAGCCAGTGTTTAGTGAAGATACCCAAACTTCTGGGTTTTAAGTTATCAGTTGTAATCCTGTTCAATACATCTCAAGACCCGCCCTGTGGTCTCATTGACATTTCTTGACAACCATTTGAGAATAAGGATAAAGTCATATTTGCCATGACTGCATGCGAATGAAGAGTGACTCTCACTTGAATTCTCACTGGGGTGTTTCTTACTTTTTCCCTGAATACCTCTTTCGGTTAGAACCCACATGCTTAAATAGGGGGCTACCTTTTCTCTTCTCTGAATGCTCTCCAACTCTGCTGCAAATTAGAACATTCTGGAAATCTTCTCCATGGCCTGGTCAAGGATCTTACTTTACACAGTGGAAGCCCTGGAGGATAAGGGAAGTCTTCAGGATGTTACCCACAGTACTGTGGAAGTGTGCTGTTGCCCCTATCACAGCTGACAGAATGACTTTTAAATCCAGATGCTGAGAAGGAAAATCTCAGATTTCCCTACTGATGGTCTCCCTAGCAAAAAGAATCAGTGATGACCCACCTGCTTAGACCCAGGGCCAATGGGAACACAAATGGGAAGAGTGGGCAGCAGAAAGGAAAGCATAAGTTCTATCTAGGAGGAATATGTGAGAAAGACAGGTTATTCTCGTCTCCCATTGCTCAGCACTACCAGCTGTCTGGGACCCAGCAGCAGACCAAAGCAGGACAGGATTTTATCCTGAGCATCTAAGAGCAAGAAGATGACTGAATGGGAGTTGCAGGACTGAGGTGGAATAGGTGATGCTAGCACACACACACACACACACACACACACACACGCACGCACGCACGCACGCACGCACACACACACACACACACACACACACACACACACACCACCACCACCACCACCACCAATCCAGATTGAGTCTCCCTTGTTGAAAAATACCTACAAGGGTTTCAGATTAAAGATTTTTATTTTCAATTTCAGAGTAGTTGTCTATCAGTCAGTCTGTGAAAACTGTAGGGAAAAGGGACCAGTCAAAGAAACACACCCTGAGCAGAGCCAAAGAAACACACTTTGGCCCTGCAACCAGAACCAAAGAAATGTACCCTGACCCTAAAACCAGTGCCAAAGGAACACACTTTGTCCCTGGAATCAGAGTCAGTGAAAGAAATGTACCCTGGCCCTAAAATTGGAGCCAAAAGGCTAAAAAGGACCAGAGAAAGAAACACACTTTGGCCCTGAAACCAGAGCCAAATCTGACCCTAATCCTGTGTAAAAAGTAACCAATCCCGGAGCAGAGCTCTAGCCAATCTGAGCTCAGCACTGAAATCGGACCAATCCCTACCCTGGAAAAACTTCCCCAACCCCAGGAACCCCTATATAAACCCTGTGTATGTTCAGCTTGGCTGGTCCAGCTGTCTTCCAATAAACACCTTTGGATGAGCTTCGGGTGAAGATCTTCTTTTGCGGCTGCGACAGAGCAAAGGCGACCCTGGGCAGAGCAGAGCAGAGCGAGCAGAGGCGACCCTGGGCAGAGCAGAGCAGAGCAGAGCGAGCAGCGCTGTAACACTTGCCCGGGAAACCTTCCTTGGCAGAGCGGAGTTGTTACACTCTGCTCCCGCCCGGCTCCCTGCTCTCCGCTCTCGGCTCTCCAGGAGCAGAGCTGAACTGTAGCAACTTCGCCCGAGAAACCTCCTGCGGAGCAAAACTGCTACACTAGGCGAACATCCCCAGCTGGAAGACCCTGTCCTGCCGGAGCGGAGCTGACACACCTGAGAAGCCTTTCTCTGAGGCAAGGCTGTAAGCTGCCAAGCTTACTGCAACCCGTGGTGGTCCTTGGCTCCCGAGCTCCAGGATACCTTTCTACCTGAGCTGTGTAACACTCAGTATCCTTGGCTCCCGAGCTCCAGGATACCTTTCCACCTGAGCTGTGTAACACTGGGTATTCTGTGACTCCCGAGTGCCAGAATACCTGACCCACTAACTCCTGTTCCATCCTGTCCTGACCCATCCCGACGAAACGCTTACATTTGGTGCCGAAACCCGGGATAGGCTCTCCTGGTGCCTGTGCTCCCTTTCATGGTCTGAGCCGCACTGGGATCCTATCCCTCATCTTCAGTCTACCAGTGACTTGGATAGGCTCTCCTGGTGCCTGTGCTCCCCTTCGTGGTCTGAGCCGCACTGGGACCCTATCTCTCATCTCCAGTTGGCCTGCAGCAGACTCGCCTTCCAGCTCACCAATCGCTTGACACTACATCCACCATCAACGATTGGGTAAGTCTCCCCTTCAGCTCCCTAAGTCAGGGATACTTGTAGAGACGGAGGTACCCCAGCCAAGGCCCTTAAGGCTACAGCTGACCCTCCTCACCTTACCCCAGCCTACCACCCTTGAAATTGCAATCCTGCAGTTTCCTTAGGCCCCACCGGGTCATTGCGTCCCTTCCTGACCTCCTCCCTTGGAGCTGGCTGTCGTTGCACAGCTCCTCTAGGCCCTTGCGGCTTCTACGATTCCAATCCTGACCCTTTCCTTTGGATGAGACCCTTTTAGAGCTCGGTTTCCGTCTACGCCTTCTGGCCTCTAGAAAAGCCCTGGTACCAGGCGCCGAGTCTCTTCTGGCTTAGCCGGGCTAAGCCTGACCCCCGTTGAGTTGGGTGACGACCCTCTGAACGGCTTGGTCCTCTTTCGGTGGTCCTCCCTGAGTCCTGGGGACGCCCTTGACTACAGGCTGCAGTGACCTTTTCCTTCTCATCCATGGGAACCGTGTCATCCGTACCCTCCCATTCCCCCTTGGGATGCCTCCTAGAAAACCTCAAGTCTCTACACCTGACACCTGAACTAAAGGGTTCTAAACTTATTCGCTTTTGCAATAAAATTTGGCCTAAATACCATTTAGATAATCAGTCCAAATGGCCACTTAATGGCACCCTCGATCCCAATATTATTCGGGACCTTTACAACTACTGTGAGCGATTGGAGAAATGGAAGGAGATTTTCTATGTCCAGGCTTTTTCTCTGCTACGCTCCAAGCCTTCTCTCTGTGCCTCATGCTCTCCCACTCAACTCCTTTTGGCTAGGAAGTCTGAACAAGATGATCCCTCTACTACTTTTGATCCAGCCAATGAGCCTTCTCCCCGTCAAACAAAACCCTCAGCTCCCCCTCTTGTGCTGGCCCCTCCGATTTCCCTTCCTCCCTCTTCAGTGACAAGTCACCCTAGTCAGCATTCACTGGCACCCTCCTTCAGCTCACCACCAACAGTCCCTAGTCCTCCCACTACTCGATCCCACTCCACTAAGGGACCACCCCCTTTACCTCCCCAACCTAAACCAGCTCCAGTTCTCCCCTTGCGAGAGGTTGCTGGGGTGGATGGCTTAGTCAAAGTTCATGTCCCCTTCTCATTGACTGAACCCTCCCAAATAGGCAAAAGGTTGGGATCCTATAGTGCCAACCCTTCCACCTTTATTAAAGAATTCCAGTATATTACCCAGTCCTATAACCTTACCTTCCATGATGTTTATATGATTCTTACCAACAATCTCCTCCCTGAGGAACGCAGGCGAGTTTGGGAACAGGCTAGAATCTATACAGATGACATCTATCAAACTAATGATACCTACCCAGTTGGATCTATGGCAGTTCCTGACCAGGAGCCTAACTGGGATTACAATACCCCAGGGGACATCCTAGCTAGGAAGCGGTTTTTAACTTGTCTCCTGGCTGGTCTCCGTAAGGCTGCTCTTAAAGCAGTAAATTATGAAAGGATCCAAAGGGTCATCCAGGACAAGGATGAAAACCCATCCCAATTCCTAGACCGTCTTACAAAGGCCCTCTTACAATACACCAATGTGGATCCTGAGACTCAAGATGGAAACCAACTCCTTATGACCTACTTTTTTTCCCAAAGTTACCCTGATATTAGGGCCAAACTCAGACGTCTAGAAAAGGGCCCCTTAACTCCACAGTCAGAAGCCCTAAATGTGGCATTCAAGGTGTACCATGGAAGGGATGAAAAGGCCCAAAAACAAAAATACCTGATGATGGCTAAAACCTCTTGGCCAGCCAAAACGAAAGCCCAGGCTCCCAAAGGACAAAGGCTCCTACGTCCTTGTTTCAAATGCGGTCAGGAAGGCCACTGGGCCCGGGCCTGTCCAAACCCTCGTAAACCACCAGGACCATGTCCAAGGTGCCATCAAGAGGGACACTGGAGCATTGATTGCCCCCATGTTCCTGACAGCATGGGGACATCAATCCCAGATCGCCCTTCAACTGACCTCCTTGGCCTGGCCATTGATGACTGATGATGGGGCCCGGGCTCCCTTGGCCTGACCACCGCCATCTCTGACAGGGAGCCTCGGGTAGTTATCATAGTATCAGGGAGGCCTATCTCCTTCCTCCTGGACACTGGAGCCACTTTTTCAGTCTTGACAAATTTTTGGGGACCAACCACTCTTTCTTGTTCCTCTATTGTCGGAGTAGGAGGACAGCCCTATCAGGCCCAACAAACCCCACCACTTAACTGTATCTTTAAGGGTATCCCCCTTACTCATTCCTTCCTAGTGATACCAACCTGTCCCATCCCATTGCTGGGAAGGGACCTTTTAGCCAAAGTGGGAGCCTCCATTTCTTTTGCTCCTCCTATCCGTTTGGCCTCAGGTTTGCCAGCTGTTCCCCTTCTCCTCCTCCTACAAACCACACAGTCTGACCACTTCTTCCCTTACCATCCCCTCAGGTAGATCCTCAGGTATGGGACACCCAAAATCCCTCTATAGCCAAACATCACACCCCTCTAATCATCCGACTACAAAACCCTGCCAAATATATAACTAAGGCTCAATACCCACTTTCACTCCAAAGTCTCAGGGGACTCAAACCTCTCATCTCTGACCTCCTGAGAAAAAGTCTTCTTCGCCCCACTTCTTCCCCCTTCAACACCCCCATACTTGCAGTCAAAAAACCTAATGGAACCTACCGCCTGGTTCAGGATCTCCGACTTATTAACTCAGCAGTAGTGCCCCTTCATCCTGTAGTTCCCAATCCTTATACTCTACTCTCCACCATCCCTTCAAAAACTTCTCATTTCTCTGTCCTTGACCTCAAGGATGCCTTCTTTTCTATTCCTCTGGACCCCCAGTCACAAAATATCTTTGCCTTTACTTGGACTGACCCAGACACTCACATTTCTACACAACTTACTTGGACAGTCCTACCTCAAGGGTTCCGGGACAGCCCCCATTTATTCGGTCAGTCTCTAGCCTCTGACTTATTCTCTTTGTCTCTCCCAAAATCCAAGTCAATACAGTACATAGATGACCTTCTCCTTTGTAGTCCATCCCTAGAAATAAGCCAGGCCAACACCTCTACTTTGTTAAATTTTCTATGTAGCCGAGGATATAGGGTATCACCCTCTAAGGTCCAGCTGTCCATTCCTCAGGTAACTTACCTAGGACTAACTATTACTCCAACTCATAAGGCTATTACCCTAGATAGAAAAAACCTAATACAATCACTTACAGTCCCCACCACAAAGGATGAAATCTTATCCTTCCTAGGAATGGCCAGCTTCTTACGTTCTTGGATTCCTTCCTTCTCCCTTCTTGCTCGCCCTCTGTATCAGGCAGCCCTTGGCCCATCACATGAGCCTCTCCTTGCACCTGTTACCAAGCCATTTCGTCAGCTTCAACAGGCCCTCCTACAGGCTCCAGCCTTACACCTTCCAGACTTAACGCGTCCCTTCTCTCTCTATGTTACTGAGAAAGAGGGATATGCCCTCGGGGTCCTGGGTCACCAACTGGGACCTTCCTTTGCACCAGTCGCATACTTATCAAAAAATTAGACCACACTATCCAAGGTTGGGCACCTTGTCTGCGGGCTCTGGCTGCAGCTGAACTCCTCATACGAGAATCAAAGAAGTTAACCTTTGGGTCTCCTACTACTGTCCTCTCTCCTCACCACCTGTCCCATCTTCTAACATATAAGGGTCTCCAAACATTACCCCCTCCAGAGTTCTCTCCCTTCAGGTAGCATTAGTAGAGGATACAACACTTACCTTTCAGCCATGCCCACCTCTTAATATTTCAAATCTTCTCCCCCAACCAGTCTCAAAATACTCCCCATCTCACTCTTGCATTGAGACCCTAGAAGAGTTACTACCTCATCCTACACATATACATGAGGGAGCTCTACCCCAGGCCACCTATACATGGTATACGGATGGCAGCTCCTTCCTACATGAAGGGGTACGGAAAGCAGGATATGCTATTGTCTCAGACACCAAAGTGGTTGAGGCACAGGCCCTTCCAGCCCAAACCACAAACCAACAAGCCGAATTAGTGGCTCTTACTCGTGCCTTTCAACTAGCAAAAGGACAGTCCATAAACCTATATACAGATTCTAAATATGCCTTTCACATTCTCTTGTCACATGCAGCTATCTGGAAGGAACGTGGGCTACTGACGACAAAAGGTTCTATAACCAATTCAAAACAAATCATGGACTTGCTAGAGGCTTCTCACCTTCCCACAGCCATAGGAATTGTCCACTGCCGCTCACACCAAGCAAACAATTCCATTATTTCCAAGGGAAATAACCGAGCTGATGAGGCAGCTAGAGCTGCAGCTCTCAGGGGCCTAAGTCCCCCTCACAAGCCTCAGGGCACTCTCATTTTACAACCCACAACTTCATCACCACCTCCCAATACTCAACAGATCTTATCCTATCTACACCAGATCTTTCACCCTAATAGTCAGGCTCTTTCTCATTTTGTTAAAACTTATTTACAGCCTACCTCTGAAGACCTGTCCTATCTAAAGTCTATCACTGCTTCTTGTAAGATCTGTCAAACCTCTAACCCTACCTCTGGACATCGAAATCTCCCCTTCCCCACTCATCAAGCCAGGGGATCCCTCCCTGGATCAGACTGGCAGCTTGACTTCACCCACATGCCCACAGTTAGACGTTTCAGATATCTTTTGGTCCTAGTGGACACATTCTCAGGATGGGTAGAAGCCTTCCCCACCACTAATAAAAGATCACAGACAGTTTCCGATCTCCTTTTCAGGGAGATCATCCCCCGCTTTGGGGTTCCATCCTCCCTTCAATCAGATAATGGCCCTAAATTTACTTCTCAAATCTCACAGACATTGGCAAAGGCCCTTAACATCCCATGGCATTTCCATATCCCCTACCATCCCCAGTCTTCAGGCAAAGTTGAACAAACTAATCGTTCTCTCAAAAATATTCTTATAAAACTCTCCCAAGAGCTACATACAGATTGGATCAAACTCCTACCATTGGCCCTATTGCGACTAAGAGCCCTTCCAAAGAAACCCCTCCTTATTTCCCCTTTTGAGCTCATGTATGGACGGCCGATAATGCCACCTGGCCTTATGTCTCAGCCGTCACCCCTCCCAGATCACCTCCTTACCCCTCTGTTACACTACCTTCACACTCTTCTTTGGAACTTCACCCACCATCACCTACCTCAGCCCCATCCTAATCCCTGTCCCCCTCCAGTCAACGTAGGAGACTTAGTTCTGCTCTCTCCTCCAGGTCACAGTCTCCCTCCTCTTTCTCCAAAATGGACAGGTCCTTTCAGGGTCATCCTTACTACCCCAACTGCTGCCAAGCTCAAGGGATTCCCTCACTGGATTCATTTTTCTCATCTCAAACCTTTTATATCAGCCCAAGATAATCCTTCTTACATTTCAACCCCAACAGGACCTTGTTCTCTTAAGTTTCAGAAGATACCAAGGTCGACCAGCCTGCCTCCGGTCTCAGAAGAATGAGACATTACACATCTTCCAAGACTCAAGGACCCTATTGGGTCATGCCTTTTCTTCTACTCTCTTTGCTCACCCCCATCAGTAGCGAGCCCTATATATGGAGATTTAAGGTTCAAGAAACCTATACCCAACAGTCCAAATGGACCACTCATATGGTAGGATCTAGAGATTGCCCACTAGCTGGTTGTAAAAAGGAGATACTTATCCCTATAACACCTAAATCCATTTCTAAAACATCTGCCCCCTATGCCTGTTTTCTCTATGACCAGACTAGAGATTATTGTCAACGTTGGCCAAAAATTTATGGAGGTTGTCCTTACTGGTCCTGTAAGAGACACAATGCATATTCAGGAACACACTCTACCTTTTATGCAGAATGGGGAATTTTTTATATTCTAATTAAGGACCCAGAACACCCCAGATGGGAGACAGAGGTCATTGGTAAACTTTATTATAACAATTATTATAGCCGCCCATCAGGCACACTCAAAATACAGAGAGTACTCATCCCACTCTCTCAGACTCAAAGTATAGACACAGTAGGAGAAGTGGTTCAAAGCTCCTCAAAGGTTCTTACTTCCCTAATGGCACCCCTTATTAATACTAATCCCAGCTCCCTGTCATACCATCTCTTATTTCAAACCTTAATCTCTACATACCAGCTATTAAATAATGTCTTGCCTAACCGCTTTGAAGAATGCTGGTTGTGTGTCCCTCCTGGGTCAAACTCACAACCACCCTTTGTGGCCTCACCCATTGTCTTAACAGATTTTCCCACTTTGCCACTTCTAAACTGCTCTGAGCCAAACATTACTACCACCCCTTATCTCTCCCACATCTCTCTCTTCGGTATCTCAGACTGCTTTAGCTCAGCAGGAACACACCTTGTGGGCATTCTAGATTCTAAAGACTGCAACAATACCATAACGCTTAATACTACCACACAGCCCCTATGTCCAAATATTCACAATGCGTCGATTCTCTGTGGCACACAGGTATACCACTGCCTGCCTGCCAGTTGGTCTGGGACATGTACCCTGGTGTTCCTCTTCCCTAAATTAGGAGTGATACCTGGTGAAGAGCCCCTACCAATTCCCATCACTAAGTTTATAGCAGGACGACATGACAAGCGAGCAATTCAGATCATACCCCTCCTGGCAGCTCTGGGCATAACTGCAGGTGTGGCCACAGGAACAGCAGGATTAACTATTTCCCTAACGATGTACCATAGGCTTTCCTCACAATTCATCCAGGATTTCCAACAGGTAGCTCAAACCATCCTCACCCTTCAGGGTCAGATAGACTCCCTATCTGCTGTAGTACTACAAAATCGGAGAGGACTAGATTTACTAACAGCAGAAAGAGGTGGACTTTGCCTCTTTCTCGGGGAAGAATGTTGCTTTTATGTTAACCAGTCAGGAATAGTAAAGGATAAAATTCAACAACTTCAAACAGACCTTCAAAAATATAAAGAACAACTTGATAGCTCTGGCCAGTGGATCACTAATAATCCAATATGGAACTGGATGCTACCTTTTCTAACTCCTCTTCTCTCTGTTTTCTTAATTCTACTAGTGGCACCCTGTCTTATAAATTTTTTGTCTAGATTCCTTCAACAACAAGTTCAAAAAATTTCTAACCAAACTTTCAACCAGTTGTTATTACAGGGTTATCAGCCCCTAGCTAAGGAACCAGAAAGCTACAACACCTGGACACATCTGGACAAAGATGAAGATTGCCCCATGAACCTCGACGCCCCCATTCAGCAGGAAGTAGTCTAATGATAACACCGCCCCTTTTCCAAACCCCAGTTTTATTAAACAAAAAAGGGGGGAATGTAGGGAAAAGGGACCAGTCAAAGAAACACACCCTGAGCAGAGCCAAAGAAACACACTTTGGCCCTGCAACCAGAACCAAAGAAATGTACCCTGACCCTAAAACCAGTGCCAAAGGAACACACTTTGTCCCTGGAATCAGAGTCAGTGAAAGAAATGTACCCTGGCCCTAAAATTGGAGCCAAAAGGCTAAAAAGGACCAGAGAAAGAAACACACTTTGGCCCTGAAACCAGAGCCAAATCTGACCCTAATCCTGTGTAAAAAGTAACCAATCCCGGAGCAGAGCTCTAGCCAATCTGAGCTCAGCACTGAAATCGGACCAATCCCTACCCTGGAAAAACTTCCCCAACCCCAGGAACCCCTATATAAACCCTGTGTATGTTCAGCTTGGCTGGTCCAGCTGTCTTCCAATAAACACCTTTGGATGAGCTTCGGGTGAAGATCTTCTTTTGCGGCTGCGACAGAGCAAAGGCGACCCTGGGCAGAGCAGAGCAGAGCGAGCAGAGGCGACCCTGGGCAGAGCAGAGCAGAGCAGAGCGAGCAGCGCTGTAACACTTGCCCGGGAAACCTTCCTTGGCAGAGCGGAGTTGTTACACTCTGCTCCCGCCCGGCTCCCTGCTCTCCGCTCTCGGCTCTCCAGGAGCAGAGCTGAACTGTAGCAACTTCGCCCGAGAAACCTCCTGCGGAGCAAAACTGCTACACTAGGCGAACATCCCCAGCTGGAAGACCCTGTCCTGCCGGAGCGGAGCTGACACACCTGAGAAGCCTTTCTCTGAGGCAAGGCTGTAAGCTGCCAAGCTTACTGCAACCTGTGGTGGTCCTTGGCTCCCGAGCTCCAGGATACCTTTCTACCTGAGCTGTGTAACACTCAGTATCCTTGGCTCCCGAGCTCCAGGATACCTTTCCACCTGAGCTGTGTAACACTGGGTATTCTGTGACTCCCGAGTGCCAGAATACCTGACCCACTAACTCCTGTTCCATCCTGTCCTGACCCATCCCGACGAAACGCTTACAAAAACATTTTTACTAAGTTCTCTAGGAACAAACTTCCCTTAAACTCAGTTCTCTGTAAGCGCTCAACTGTAGCTTTCTATTTGAAGTTGCATCATAGGTAGCTGCCCCCTCTAGTGGTTCACAAATCCCCCGAGAAGACACACAAATCTAACGTGCACCTGGATTCGGGCCGCAGAATGTAATGAAACAGTAAAGATGCCAAGGGGAGGGCCAGCAAATAGCTCAGCAGTTGAAAGTGTTGTAACATGAGGCTGATGACCTTAGCTCCATCCTGGAGCTTAGAGGTGAGAGAGCTGATTCCACAACGTTGCTGTCCGCCCTCCACAAACTCATGCCCCACCTTCACCATATACATGCACATATATTACTAACGAATAATTATTTAGGGGAAAGTTCAAGAGGAATATTTTTGAAAACATGCAAAATAAACCAGCTTCGCTTAGTTTATGTAAGAGCTGACTGATTCTTCTGATAATCAACTTTCATTAATAACTAATTAATGTTAATAGTCACACTATCTCTCCTGACTTGGTTCTGAGAGAAAGCTGATGAGATTGGCGGGAAAAGGACAAGTTCAATAAACAAGTAGCCTAAGTGACATATGTGGCCAGGGGAAAGAAGAAGGGGATGGGGGGCTCAGGTTACAGAAACCTGGGCTTCCAATGACATTCTTGGTGTCAGTTTCCCTGAAAGCAACTTCATGCCAGTTTTCATTCTGTGGGAACTCAGTGTGACTTAGCTGCAGACTTGTGTGGGTTCTGGTTTGCCATGCTGCCTCTCGAGCACGCTCCCTGAGACCTGTAAAGGAAGCTACCCCATTCGAGTGTGTTTGTGTACCTGTGTGTACCATGCATGTGTGTGCTCCCACACTCAAACCTGCTTGTGCACACCACATGTTGACTTTAATTTCAGCTGGAGTCCTTGTATTAGATGGGCTTTTCATTTTCCCTGCTTATCCCAATATGGCCAAGCTGTGCAACAATCATCTACCCACCCTCCACTGATGAACAGATCTGCCTGTTGCTAACAACACTGCCACAGAGCTGTCATTCAAGAATGGCTACTCTGCAGGGCTGCGCTGCCCTAGGGTGCCACTTTCCTGGTTGTCACTCATTGGGGAAGCACCTGCTCTTCTATGTGGCTGTCACGAGGCAGGGGCACAAATCAGAATCATGCTTGTCCGCTCCCTCACCCCCACCCTCTACCCCCCTCACCCCGTGTGCCATCCACAAATTGAGATGTCCGAATGCCATCCACGGAGTCGGTGATATCACAGAAGAGAACTGCTGAGAAGGCACACGGAGAGCTCTGAGGCAGGAACTTCTCAGACGCGGGTTCAAAGGCATCACCTGCCGAGACTGCTCAGATAGACACCTACATAGGAGGTCTGGCCTGGAACCCGAGCGGTTGCATCTCCAGCAGGTTCCCAACTGATGCCTAGGCACTTGGTCAAGAGCACATTGAGAGGAGGAAGTTTCTGCACAGTCCTGATTTGGGAAGCACTTCTTTCCAGACTCACCTTGGAGTTCTGAGACCTGCAATCAGACATATTGTGGACCGTATGTGTATTCACAAGAGAAACGGCATTTATCCCACCGATTAAAGGCCTCATTTTCACAAAATGCTAGAAATGCAAGAGAGGGGAAGGTGCCTTTATGAATTTAAAATTCCAGGATGATTGCCGATGGCTCTTGAATTATACTGTGCCTCTAAATACCCAGCTAACGTTCCTTTAATTACCTCCACCTTCGTTAACCTTGTTTTATGAATGAAGTTTATTTTTAAGGAGATTCGTGGTTTAAGCAAGACAGAGCTAGCAGTGTGGGGCAGATGGCAGAAGGAACATCACCACAAAACTCCACTTGAGTGTTAGAGAGCAAGGCAGTAGCCAGAACGAAGGCTTTGTTTCCTTTGCTAATGAAGTATCCTCATTGCCCCGGGTGTCTGAATAGCTAATTACTTGCAGTTCCTGCATCTGACAGATGGTGGCGACAGAGCTAAAGGCTAACCTCTGGAGAACCAGGGCTACAGATGGATGGAGGAAAAGTGCCTCACTTTAATGGGTTTTCCTTGAATCTTGATTTCCCACACAGAGGCTTAAAACACATATTAGCTAGGAGCTGCTCCCACTTTAATCATCATCTGATTTGTTCAAATAGTTCTTAGGTTATGAATGGTAACAGGCACCCATGTAATCCTCTATGGATGGCCATGAACTGCCAAGTGGGAAATACAGGCTTAACAAGATTCAAGTCGGTGTTTATATTTAGACCACAAACACATTCTGTAACCTCAGCTTTGGTGACATGAAACAGGGGACTGCTGAGTCTCCCTTTACTCTGTTGAGAAAACCATGCCATTTCTCACCTGTTCGTTAGACCAGTTAGTTCCCCTCTATTTCTGCATGCTAGAATCCAAGCACTATGGTTGCCTAGTTAGGTGGGTGAAGAGTTCAAGACCAAGGGCTGGAGGGATGGCTCAGTGGTTAACAACACTACCTGCTCTTCCAGAGGACCCAGGTTCAAGTCCTAGCACCACATGGCAGCTCACACACACACACACACACACACACACACACACACACACACACACTTATACATGGCAGCTCACATATATATCCACTTCAGGGGGATCCTTTTCTGACCTCCAACAGCACTAAGTGTTCACGTGTGGTGTACAGACATAGATGCAGGCAAAATACTCATATACAGAAATCAGTAAGTAAATAAACACTCTCATTGGGATAGCCCGGCTAGGCCATGCAGTGCTAGTTTATCTCAATGACAATAAACAAAACTAGAAATTAATTATGCTGAGACAGTTTAAATAGAACGAAGAGTCAAAAGCTCAAGATTTGTACCCAAGCTTAGTATAAAACAATAGCATATTCAAATGTTGTTAAGTGCAGTATATATGATTATAATCCCATTGTCTAGTCGCTAATTTTAAAGGGTTTTATTAATGTACTATGAAATATTTCAACACTTGTTTTTCTTTTAGAACATTACTATCCCAGGGAGAAACATTTCAATAATTTACTCTCTGATTCCTCTGCAGCTAAGTTAGGGTACAGGTCCAGAAGGAAACCGGTATATTGAAAAGGTCACTTTGTTTTTGAATGACTATTTATTCTTATTTATTTGCTATCATGGAATTATTGTAAAAGGAACAACTCCTAGCTTAGCTAAGATTACTTTGAAGTTCAAAAGTATTTTCAAGTCCATGGGAATTTCAAAGCCAGACATGTAGAATTGTTTTCCTATTTTAGCATAATAATGTGACCCTTATTTTGAAATTGCATGATCCGTGATGGAGTATAAAATTCTGCACCAGTCTCCCTGGTCCATGACATCTTAATTTTCCTAAGTGTGTCCATGAAACATAGACAACCATAGGCGAGTATATTCAGATGTTTTCAATAGCTTTGAAGCAGACAAGAGGAAGAAGAAAAAAAGAGAAGCCTTCCAAAATAAACTTCTATTGCATAGGAAAAAGCCTCCATCATAATGGACATGGCAAGATTTAAACAAAAGACGCACATAATAAAAATGTAAATGAGTTTGCTTTACTAAAACTATAAAGTCCTTTGTTGTAAGTTATCCTGAAACCTTCTTACAAGGTAATCACTTTGCATAGAGATTGAAACCCTCGTCTTCAATGGTGTTAACTGCCTGCGCAGCCCCTGTGACAGGCATGCAAAGCCACGTTAATGTTCAGAATGTGAATTGCCTCTGGGTGGCTCCCCCACCCAGCAGAAAACCAACTGTGTGGATATCTGCGCGCCTGATGGGCTCCATGTGGCTCCCAGCCTGCACACGTCACCCCTTTGACATGTGATGGGCTCCTCACGACACTGGCAGCACCGACACTGGGAAATGCCACAAAGGCAACAAGCCCCCTCCTTAGTCTTGCGAGTTGCCACCCCCTGGCGCTGCCCATCCATGGTCTCCCCAGCCTGCCTAGTTACAGGGGACAGCACTTGAGATACTCAGAGGGAAGTGTGGGTGGAGGGGCCCCAGCTGCCTCCCTGGACACAGCCTCCATAGTGAATTGACCTGAATGATGAGGGCACACAAACAGTATGATATGCATTATTCCTGTCAATAAAATGTCCCCATGTGCTGGGGTCTTTGTACAGAATGTACTGTGGCCTTTCTGCCAGCCAGTTCTATTTAGCCCCCTTCCTTTTTGCTATTCATATTATAAGTGTGTAATAGAATTCAGAAAATTATATGATAGTGCCTCTGTATCGGCATTGTCCTAGAGTTGCATATTTAAACACTTGGTTCCCTGCTTAGAAATATGGAATTCCCTGTCTTCACAGGACTCTTTTGCCAAGGAGTCCGGCTCTCCAAGGCCAGTTTCAGAAAAGGAATTTATGGAATACAAGACGGAGAACGAGAGGCTGCTGCAAATGATCGCAGTGCTGGAAGAAGAGGCACAGGCGAACGTGAAAGAAAATGCAATGTTAGGTAACGCTTCCAGCCCTTTCCTTGTGAAGAGTGGACACACAAAATCAATCCATTACTCTGTTTGGCTTTTCTTCTTACATGTGTCTACTTACACCTAAAGGAAATCAGTTTGATAGCTATCTGTTTTTCTTTTTAAAATAGCTTTCCTTGCTTGGGATGTAGAATTTATCTGTATTTACACTTCTGAGCCTTGCCGTGAGAACTCAGAGTGCCTGTTTAAGAAATACACGTTAGCCTTAGCACAAAAGGGGGCAATCAGTTTGTTCTACTTCATGTAGAAGTACTATAAACAGACACGTGTGGCCATTTTCTTTCACACGCTGATGGTCTAAACTATAACACACATAAGGGAACATGTTAAGATGCACTTGTGGAGAAGCAGGCTTAACTTTTTAGAACAGAATACACTCAGTTTCTGACAAATTTTGAATGCAAATTTTCCTTTTGACACTTTGGATCTCCTTTTGTTCAGACCATAAACATCGATAAAAAGTTATATTTTTATCTCTAGAAGTACACTGCTTTAAGACATTAGATTTTTAACTGTTGCTGTTGTATTTGTGTTTTGTTTTTTGTGTGATGCTCTGGTAACCTACAGTCTGGAAGCAGAGTAAAGATTAAGAACATGGGTGTGAGCCTTGGTGAAATGAGTCATAATATAGTGTCCCTTTAGGGCAGAATGATGCCACGCCTCTGTGACTCCATTTCTCTTCAGATGTGGTAGGACAATGCTTTCTCAGGTTGTGGTCTTTAGCAAATCATAAAGTGCCACCTGCTGAAGCACTTTGCATTGGCTGTAGCTAACAGAAAAAAAATGCTCACTGCTAGTATTGATGGAAAGCATCTAGCCCTCAGCCACACTTGGATCTTGAACTTACTTCTTACTCCCTATCTGACCGGCTAATCTAACAGCAGGAAGAAGGCTATGAATGTCAAGGGCATTTGTGAAGGTCACAATCCTGCTAGGGTGTGTGCACACCATGCCTGCCGGTGCCTCTACAGCCTGCCCCAAAGCAGGCAGTTTGAATACAGGGGCATACGTGTGTAATTTCATGGTCGGCCTCTCTCTCCTTTTGTTTACAGAGGATGAAATTATGTGTCTGAAAGAGATGTCAGACCAGGATCAGAGAACTATTCAAAAAGTACGTACATCTTTTACATTGATAAATGACTCTTTTTAAATTGAAATATCAGCACCATTGGTGAAATGACATTATGTCCAGGGTATCTTCAAATGGACACAAAGTTGACTTATACGTTTCCCCACTATGTCATTTTAATGACATGATTTCCTTATTATCTGGAATAATGTGGCAAGTAATAAGAATTCGGATGGAAAAACCCATTGTAATATTGATCATCTCTTCTTTGGAAACACATGAACATCTATCTTGTTGGTTGTAAGGAACCTACAAGTTACACCATGACTTTGAAAGTTTCCAACCTTTGCTTGTAAGCATCTGTTACTAAGAATGAGACTGCACTGTCACATCTTGTTTTCAGGACAGATGTTGGTTGATGCTCTTCTATTCTGAGTGAGAATTAATTGGCTTACTTTGCTAGGTCCGTCTTTACTTATAGCAAGAAGGGTCTCAGCATCATGAAAATCAAGAATCCCCAGTGCAGTTGACACACAGGACCAAGGCAGTGGCTCCTCCCCCAGCTCCTGCTGGTGAGCCACCCAGCTTAAAGTCTTCTGAGCAGCGCTCTTCCCCTGCTCAGTCTTCCCTGTACTGTGATCCCCAGTGCAAACAGCACACTGTCTCATCTGCGCTGAGGACCATGCCTGGAAGCCTGAAAAACACTCCTGTAGGGAGGCATAGAGTGAAGATGCATTTAGCGTTCATAAAATTTACAAATAAAAAGGCGGACCCACATCCCCAAATTATTCTAATAAACGAATGTATTTTTCAGCAACTCAACCAATTTTTTAGGTTAAACTAGGCAAAATTAAAAGCATAGATCTTGGGGCTGGAGAGAAGGCTCAGTGGTTAAGGGCACTGGCTGTTCTTCCAGAGACCTGGGCTCTATTCCCAGAGCCCACCCATCCAGCTATAACTCCAGCTATAGGAGATCTGATGGCCTCTAAGTACAGGGCATGCACTTGATACACAGACATACATGCAAGCAACATAACCATACATATAAAAATATTTAAAAATAATAAAAGAATATATATGTATTATGTATACTCACAAAAACAAACAAAAAGCCTTTACTCTTTGATTACACAAATCACATTTCAAAAGTATGTTGGCCACATGGACCCAACTAGTTTAGGGTCAGGTTCCAACCATGTCTGACTTTGCAGTGCAGGATATTCTTAGAGTTTAGATAAAACTCGTTTCAAGAACTCTAGTGATAGATCAGAGCTGGGCCATGATTTCCTCTGCTAGGTAGGGTTCCATGAAAAGATTTAATTTTCTCAGGCTTCACCTGGTCTCTTCCAGTATTACTGTAAACCCCACTGTTACAGAGTAGCAATGGCATTTGCGGACAGTCCATGATTCTCAGGATTGGTTTCGCTAGTGTAAAAGTGAAATATCCAGATTCTGGTTTTACTTTGCCTACAAGGGAAGCACACTCTTCATAACAAGCTCCTCAGGCCACTCATCCTCACTATGTGGATTACAATATGTGCCTAAAGCCAAAAATGTCCCTTGTATGTCCTCAAGGGTGCAAACCATGCCCCGGGGGAGCTGAAATTCCTTAGTCACAGGCTACCACAGGTTCTAGATGTGCGATGCCCAAGGCTGCCTCCTGACCACATGTGACCACTGAACACTTGCATCATGGCCAGGGCGGCCTCCCTCCCAGCCACTTGTGACTATATGGCCAGTGCAACTGAGGGGATTCATTTTGAACAATGTTAAATTTAAATGGAAAAAAGAACAATGCTTCTTTCAATGATTGAAAAAAAACCTTCATGTTTTCAGTAACTTAGATAACGAATCTGCCTTCTTCTTTTTAAGTTTTCTGAAATCTACATAGATAAGAATTTAGTTCTCAAATTTGTCTTGTATTTGAAAAGGATATATATATATCAATATATATATATATCTGTTTTTAAAAATTTGATGTAAAATATGAGATATTTCCTCATAATTTTACTATTTATTAGTATTTGGAGTATATATGTAGGGATGGATAAAAATGTAGTTTAATATCATGTTTTACTTTTTACTTTTAAAATTGAATGCACATATTTCAATCCTGATGTATTTCTGTTTGCCAGCTCTGTTTTAGATAATTACAGCAGTGGTTCTCAGCCTTCCTAATGCTGCGACCCTTTAACACACCCCTCATGTTGTGGTGACCCCCAACCATAACATTATTTTCATCGCTGCTTCATAACTGTAATTATCTGATATGCAGGGTCTCTGATATGCAACCCCCAGGAAAGGTTCATTCGACCTTTCAGTATAATCTGCTACAGAATAGCAAATCTCTTTCAGTTCAGTCCACCTCTGAAAGTCCAGTGTTTTCTTTTGCTTTTCCTTTTAATCACTAGATCTTACTACAGACATGAAACATAGACTCGCCTTTTGAGAAGAAAAAAATCTGGACCCCTAGGTTCGTCTTATTTCTATCTTGTCCCTGTAGGCTAGTTCTTGCCCCTCCCCATCTTTCTCCCAGGCTTACTATGTATGTAGTGTAGACAGTGTGTGTGCACGTGGTTTGTCAACTGCACGCAGATCAGACCCTGCCCAATAAGAAAGAATGGATCTTTGAAGTTTGTTCCCAATACCCTTCAGCAAATTAGTTCCATGGTGTTTATAAAGTGATTTTGCATGTCACACACTACACTACTGATAGAAAAGTTTAAATGTGTGGACATGCAGATGGACAGAGAGAGAAATAGAGAGAGAGAGAGAGAGAGAGAGAGAGAGAGAGAGAGAGGGAGGGAGGGAGGGAGGGAGGGAGGGAGGGAGGGAGGGAGGGAGGGAGAGAGAGAGGAAGAGAGAGAGAGAGGGAGAGAGAGAGAGAGAGAGTCATGAACCAAAGTTATGCACCAAAACTACAGAGCAGAGTGATGTCATGGAGAAGAGAAGTTGGCTCAGCTCCATCTGGAGGATTCTAGAAAACCTTCGCAGATATTCCCATGTTCTTTCTCCCATGGTCCTCTTAGGAGGGCTGCTTGAGCTGTTATTTCCCAGAGAACAAGAGGACACAGAGGCTGGCGGTCAAGTGTGAGTTTGTGATGAGTGATGTGAAGTGTATTCCAGGACTTTCAGAAATGTGACATGGCTGGCTCATGTAATAGGGACCTGTTGAAGTGACAAAGTAAGGATCTGCTGTGGAACACAGCGAGGAAGACTAGGGCATGGGGAAGAGGCAGGCCAAACAAGATCAAACGGAGACAAAAACCAACTCAAAAGCTTCAGCTAAGGAACAACTTCGCTTCCTTCATCAGTAGATATAATAAATAAAGAGATAAATAAATAAATAACAAGTTCCCTTCTTTAATCAGTAGATATAATAAAATAAACAAAAAGCAAGTTCCCTTCTTTAATCAGTAGATATAATAAATAAATAAATAAACAAATTGAAAATGGGTCTGAGTTTGGGTTAGCCAACTCTCACCTTCTGTCCAGGATATCTGCCCTACTGTATGGAATTCAGTAGCATTTGTGTTTTAATTCAAGTGATCTAACAAAGGAAGTCTCTACGCCTGTTCTCCATCGGCTGCCACCTCACAGTCCCTTCTTGAAATGTCATTCTAGTAGGTGGCAGACTGGGAGGCAAAGGGGACCGTACCAATGAGATGCCCCACAGACTGAGGAGGCCGCAGGAGGTATGCCCAGCTTTGGTGATAGGGAGAGCAAAGCCAGCTGAAGGCAAGGCATTGAGCTGTCTCCCACAAGCCACACAGAGCTAGACAGGGAACAAATGGAAGTCCAGAAGCCAGAAGCCACATCATAAGGGGCAAGGTGTGTGGTTTCACTAGATTGGGGGGGGGGTAAAGGAAAGGAAGGGTGGCAAAGGTCATTCACGGCAAGGGGTTGGATGTCTTCTGAGTCCCTGAGAAACCTGGACACTGTGCTAGGCTAGACCTGTGATTCTGATTAATGGGGCGGGGGAGAGGGGATCTGAGCCAGGGTAACAAGTCAGTGGGTGACTTGGATAAGCAGTAGACAATACAGAGTCTTGAACAGTGACTCTAGAGATGTTTATCAGGTTAGTAAATACAATTCATTGATTGAATTGAACAAAGGTCTAAATTAGGGTTTGAATTTTACTGATATAAACAAAGAGTGCTTCAACTACAAAAAAAAAAGCTACATGCATAAGGACCGGTAAAATGTGTAGTTTTAAGGAGTATTTTCAGTCAATATGAAATAGTTTGATATGTAAGTAAATATAACACAAAAAATCTGTAGCAAGAGAATGTGTCATACAGAAAGTTAGGCAAAGCCATTATGGGGGACACACTAACTCACTGGGTCACATGATGATGTCATATTGGACAGTGGTAAGGAAAATTGTAAGTATATTGGCATTGTTTTTTTGTGTATTAGCTTGGTTATATAATAATATGAGACCATAATAGTCAGTAGGAAATTATTTTTTCCTTTGGTCACCTTAGGATCCATTTTACTCCCATTTGAAAATGTGTTTTTACCACATTCTACTGAGGAAAGCATTTTAGGTGTTGTGCTCTTATCTTTAACCAAAATGCCATTATTTTTCTCTGTTACAGTTAATGGACAGTAGAGACAGACTGAGATATGAACTGGATTGCGAAAAATTAGCCATTCAAGATTTGGTAAGATGATGTTTATTCTCCCTGAGGAGTCTGAGTTGGAGACTTTAGTTTCACCTGATTATGTTTGGGGCTTCATGTGTAAGTTTGCTGTGAACAGTGTTCCACCTTCATCAAAATCCTAACTATGTGTAATTGTAGAAACTTTTAAGTAGGCATTTGGAGGAAAACTTAGAATGAAGGTATGATGAGCTGGAAGTAAACTCTGGGTAAGAAACAGTATGACAACTTAAAATGGTGTACAGAGCATTTTCCAGATTTTATTCTGGAAATCTGAAAGCAAGATGAAACCTGAAACCCGGGATTTGGAAGGATTGGTTATTTTTAGTTACAAATTGCAGTTAGTGACAACAAGAAAAGAGCCCAGCTCAATAGTTTGGCATTCTGTGGTAGTCTCCTAAGACAACACTGCCTTTTCATGGTCTTAAAGAGAACTTTCCAGACGGCTGGCCTTTTATCAGTTGACTCCCCACCCCCAGGCCCTCAGCACCAGCTCCTGGTGCTGCACTGGCTTTCAGCTGATTGCCACTAGTATGTCTTTGTTACAGTAAGCTGTGTTTATTATAATAAAACATAAAACCCAGCTTGACTTGGGTCTCCAATGTGCTTGGAAAGAATATGACTCTGTCTGCAGGAGACAAGGTTGCTCCAGGAAAGCCACACCACTTCAGATAGTGAAACATTTGCTTTTTCACAGCTTGTCACACTTGTGCCAAGTTGTGACTGTCTCCCCAATTCTGTTTTGTTACTCCCGGGCACCCTGTGTTTTGGGTTTCTTGTCATAGAAATTAATGCAAAACAATGGTCCTGGATTACAATGAAGCCTTCTATTAAACCAACTTGGGAATCCAGGCGGGAGTGGGGGGGGTGGGGAATTAAGACCCACTATTCACAAACACCACGTGTTAGCAAATGCATTATTTGGTCCTTTACTTTTAAATACCTGCATATAAAAAGCCTCCCTGCTTTGAGAACACTTGGTGGATTTCTGGTATTCTCATAGCCTGTCTTCCTCTGCTCTTCTAGTGAAGCCCAGCCTCTGCCCCCAAAAGAGCTAAACACACACATAGTGACTAAAGGGCAGTGTTTTTATTGGGTGAGAAGTAAATGTGACATTGTTAGTTTGTCAGCAGCAATTGAGAGGAACCGCAGCCGTCCAGCAGTGAATTTTGTGCCTGTACTGGGAGTAGACCCCATGCCCTTTTCTTTTTTAAGAACTGTAAGTGTTCAACGGGTGCTATTGTGTCACCCACAGGGGAACCAATCCTGTTTTATTTTCTTGTTTAGAAGTTTGTTGAGCCCCAAGCTTGTTGCCAAGCAGCAAGAGCCTGCCTCAAAAAGAAAACAAACAAACAAAACAAAACAAAAACAAAAACAAAAAACCAGAACAACACTAGAGTTTTTAGTATGCTTAGAACCAGTTTGGGGAGTTCCAGTTTTCAGTAGGGGCATGAGTTTAGATCCATCCTCCCAACGAAGGTCGCCATGGTGGACTTTCTTCCCTCCATCTCCCCCAGGAATTGATGCTGCTTTAGCGGGAGGTGACTTTAGGGATCTTTGGCACTGTTGTTTCATGCTATGCTATGTTTATTCATAAACCAGAGTGCAGGAGTGGAAAAAAGTGGAGCTGGCCCTTATTTTATAAACATCTAATTTCTCACTAAAGGTCTCCTTCTATTCTGTGGTTTTCTATTACAGTTTCCCAAAATATTTTCTGGCCTATTAAGAGTCTCGTGTAAAAACTAAGTGTGTATATAAAAAGCAACAGCAATACAAGAATAGGTAGATAATCACATGTGCTATGTTAGAATTGTCACGAGACAAATACTTGAGAAATCAAAGGAGGGAAGAGTCACTTGGGCACACAGTTTCCAAGATTCCATACTGTGGCCCTCAAGGTTCATTGCTCCTAAAGCCTGTGGTGAGGTAGAACATTGTTCCTAAACCTGTGATGAGCTAGAACATTGTTCCTAAACCTGTGATGAGCTAGAATATTGTTCCTAAACCTGTGATGAGCTAGAACTTTGTTCTTAAATCTTTGATGAGCTAGAATATTGTTCTGAAACCTGTGATGAGCTAGAACTTTGTTCCTAAACCTTTGATGAACTAGAACATTGTTCCTAAATCTGTGATGAGCTATAACTTTGTTCCTAAACCTTTGATGAGCTAGAACATCTGAGGGCAGAAATGGTGAAGCATAAGGTGTCAGCAAGAGGCCAACAGAGGGACCCAGGACAAGACATAGTCCCCCAAAGGCATACTTTATATTTTATCTAGCTAAAGCATCACCTTAAAGTTTCAACTACTTCCTAATAATTCTGGCCACTCATTAATCCCTTAGTATATAAATCCATTGATTAGGTCAGAGTATAAATGACACAATAGCTTCTCCATGATTGGATCTATTTTCTACAGATCTAACTTTTATTACACATGTCTTTTGGGGGGAGTTTCATTTCCCTGCAGTAGCATGAGAAATTGTATCCCTAGAAGGGGCTTAGAGGAAGCACAGGAGATAGTAATGCATCTTCCTACAGTTCCTAAGAGGGTATTTTTATTTGCCTTGAAGTGCACAAAGGAGTGAGTTCTCCATCAGAAAAGAAGCTTGGCTGAGCTCCTTTTTTGGCCCAATATCCATATGTTTCATCTCTCTCTGCTTTCTCAGAGCTGCCTAAGGTTAAGACAGACAGGAAGTACAGTTTGTGCTCTAGTGCGATTCTGGGGACCAGCACTAGCAGACTCCTAAGGTCTACTTGCTTCTGTAACTGGGTTCCAGAAGTCCAAATGCCCTTGAATGCATGCTTCAAGTCGGCCCAGTCCTATTGTGTGTGATATGGCAGTGTTTGGCCCACCAGATGGGAAACTGATGTCTCCAGTGATCTGAGCGAAACCTCACTAATCCCAGAATTCTGGAAAGACCAGCACCAAATGATCAATGGTGGTGAGTGACTGGTCACTGTGTGCCAGGCTGTCAGAGGAGTTCTATTCTCACATTCTCACTACCCACTGGTCAGTCCAATGTGTCCCCCGCAGTCCTGGACAGCTGAAATCCCTACTCAACCAGTACTAATTACACAGTAAACAAGCAGAGAGCAAAGTTGGTGACAGGAAAAGCTCCCTCCATTAATTGTTGTTCAAAATTTCCACCGTACACTCATAAGAGCTATGAAAGTTTTAAGGTAAATAACACCTTATTGTTATGAAAATAATTTACGATTTACAGAAACTAAAATGGCTTAGGGACTCTGAGGATCCTTGGACCACACTTTGGCATCTGCTACACTACTTACTAGTAAGTTGAAAATACACCTAGTCAGTCACAAAGGAAGTGTCTTGCTCTTTTATGCTTGATCCCCTTCCTTTCCAATTCATGTATCCACTAATAACTTTTCCTTGGCACACTGCTGTTAAAATGTTACATTAGTACACCCCTGCTTCTTCTTTTCATTATTCTTTATAACGTTTTTGAGGCAAGATCCTGCTATCTAGCTCAGGCTGTCCTAATACCACATCCAGTTGCATTAATATATCTCAATGGGCTGTGCCCTTAATGTTAGGCTTAGTCAGAAAGTTCCAGATAAGGGTCTCTAGAGATGGCTCATCATGTAAAAGAATTTGCTGTGCACGCATGAGGACTTGTGTTCCAGGTGTTTCCATGCATAGCAGTAACTCCAGAGCTGGGCATGGGAGGTATAGCCACAGGTATGCTCAGAGCTTGCTGGCTGCCAATCCAGCTGAAAGTCAGGAAGTTCTAGGTTCAGTCCTAGACCTTGTCTCAGTGGAATGAGGTGAAGAATGATAGACCACTCGACATCAGTCTCTTGTCTCCTCCACTTCTTTCAGCTGTACCCCAACCTCTAAAAGCATTGGTTCTCAACCTAGGGGTAGCAAACCCCATGGGGCCTCATATTAGATATTTACATTAGGATCCATGACAGCAGCAAAATTACAGTTAAGAAGTAGCAAGGAAATAATTATATAGTTGAGGGTCACCACAACATTAGGAAGGTTGAGAATCACTCTTAAGTTTATACAACCTCTCAAGGCCAACAGCTGGGGACAAGGGTTCAAATACACAAGCCTATGGGGGACATTTTACATTCTAGTCACAACTAATGTTAAGCATAAGTGTGTAGAATCCGCCTCTCTTTTTAAGGATGTGCATGGCTGTCACACATGACTATGAAGAGATGCGCCTGTGGTCCAGCATCTGTTCTTACTTTTTCCATCTGGCAACTCAGTGGTGAGATGTTCAGCAGGCCCGAAGAGAGCCTGGCAGCTCTGCCAGGCATCCATCCACACTAACAGTTCCTCTAAGAGCCATCCCTGGCCAGGCACCTCCTTCCTAGTGGAACATGAATGCTGATCCTTATGATGGGATTTCTTTGCTCTATTCCTCAGGTCAAAGCCTTCAAGTAACGAAGAATGATGAGCCACAGTCGGTAAATTCTGTCGGTCTCTGATTTTATAAAGGTCTTTGGCTTCACCATCAAGTATGATATTTGTTGTAGGGTTTACTCCTGCCTGCAGAGGCTTTTTAGCCCTCAGAATGGGTACATGTGAGATGCAGAAGACGGGGTGTTATTCTTCTCAAATACTTTACATACATCTATTCAGATAATCATATGCTTTCCCTCCTCTGACCAGATCATGTTCAGTTATTGCAGTAATACCTCTTATCCAGTCATTAGAAAGCTTCATGTGCTTTTTTCTTTTGCATTTTGCAACCATTGCCTTGTACTGTGAGTGAGGCCCATCTGTGTTGTTACATCACAGAATAAAGTAGAAGTAGAATAAAGGAGAAAGGACCGATCATTAGATACTGACTTATTGATTTGTTTAGAGACTTAAGTACTGATTGTGATGCCTATTTGCTAAGCATGACTTCATTGGCTACCTGGAACAAAACCACCTAGAGGAATACCTGAAACAATGTGTTGTTGCCCTTAACAACCTGCTCACTGCCACACAAGCTTCCCTGTAAAATCTCACGTGCTTACTCACCTCACTTTGTTGTTTTAGAGTATAAAATGAGGGTGCAAGCTGGGCCCGAGACCCAGACCTTTCAGGAGATACTGTGTTTTCAGTCCGCTGGTGACATCTCCCCTTCCCCTGTCGTTGGTGTCATTGGAATGCTTATTCCTGAAAGATTCCCACAATAGTAGATGCCATCTTTCCATTAGTGAAGAGACATTCTGAAGGTTTCAACTTGATGGTCCTTCCTACCCTGAGCCTTTCTGTGGGTGTGTCCTGGTACCATGCCATTTGTATGAGTCTGCCCATTGTAATTCAATGTTAATTCCTTATTTGCTAAATAATTTTTGAAAATAACTCTACTGATGTATAGTACCAACATTGCCATAGGGAAGTCCCACAAGCCTCCCAATTTTGCGAACAATTAGTATTTTTGGATTTTTAAATTTTTTTTATTTTTAACAAGTCTAGTATGTATAATATTTAAATTTATGATTTTAACCTGTTTCATTGACTATTGGCAAAATCAAATACCTCATGATATGTCTCATACTTGAATGGCCTCTTTCCAACCCTTCCTGTTATTGTCTATTAAATAGTATATCTTTACTTTTATTAAACTGGGTTTTGTTGTTGTCCCCTATGTTTTGTGGATCATTTCACTGTTCTTCATGTAGTTATCCAGTTTCCCGGGCACTATCTGCTGAAGATGCTATGTTTTCTTCAATGTGTTCTTTAGCATTGATGTCAAAAATTGTGGAGCTGTAGTTTCATGGACTTATATTCTCTGTTCTCTGTCCTATTCCATTGGTTTATATGTCTGCTTTATGCCAGTACCATACTGTTTTTGTTACTATAGCTTTGAGGTATAACTTGAAATCAGATATGGTGATTTCTCCAGCAGTATTCTTTTCCTCAAAAATTTTTTTTCTGTCTAGAGTCATTTGTGCTGCCATATCATTTTTGTTTTGGTTTGTTTTTTGAGTCAGGGTTTTTTCTCATGTAACCGTCCTGGCTGTCCTGAAACTCACTCTGTAGACCAGACTGACTTCAATCTCAGAGATCCACCTGCCTCTGCCCCTGAATGCTGGGATTAAAGGCATGAGCTGCCACCACCTGGCTTCCATACAAATTTAAATATTTTTTCCTATTTCTGTGACGAATAGAGCTAGAATTTTTATGTGTATTACATTAGCTCTGTAGATTGCTTTTGGCAGGATGGCTATTTTTACAATATGAACCCTACCGATCTGTGACCATAGGAAGTCTCTCCATTTTCTACTGTCTTCCCCAATTTCATTAAGTTTTCATTGGAGAAGTCTTTCACTTCCTTGGTTAGTTTTATTCCACAGTATTTGGGAAGATGGTTCCATTGTGGATGGGATTGCTTCTTCAAATTCATTCTCAGTATGTTTGTCATTGACATATAGGGTGGCTGTTAATTTCTATTAGGTTAAGTTTGTATCCTGCCACATAATGGTTGATAGCATTCAAACTTGGATGAGAGTCATAAACTAATTCAGGAAAGTGAGAAAACTCAAAATAGAACATATCTAAAGAAACCCACTCCAGGTCACATTCTAATTAAATTTCAAACAATAGGCCTGAGGAAAGGAATCATAGCCAGAGAAAAGTGTCAGGACTTTGAATGAATTGCATTATAATAGAGCAAAACTTCAGTAACATTCTTATCTAAATGAAGTTTATCACACAGAAGTGATGATGACAGAAAGATGGGAACATTAAAAAGGAAGAGTGAATGAGAGCAATACTGAGGATAAGCATGGCTGCACACTGTTGTGAGTTGTTGAAATCGACTTTCATAGCAATGAGACATTGTAATGCCAGCTAATGTTCTATCCTCCATCTATTCAGAGGAAATGTTGAAAGCAAATCTACTTTAAAGGGGCAATTGTGACTAAGCTGATAGAGTGAGAGATTGTACACTTCTCTGGATGCTGTTATAAATTCTATGTGTATATTTGGATGCCTGTTGTGACCCTAAGAAAACTGTGGAAAGCACTACACAAAAACCTAGAAATAAGTAAAAACTAAAAATAAATTTGAAAACTAAGTAAAATCTTTAGCTGTCTCAGTAACCCATAGAGAGTAAGAGAAAAGAAACAGGATGAAAACAAAATGAAGGGGAAAAAAATAAAATGCAGAATGTGTCGTGATATATCAATAATTCCTGAAAATGTAAATGGCCAAGAGCATCAAGTAAAAAAAATAGAATAGGCTAAGAAATTACAAACCAGTGCCTTACTGTATACAAGAAATTCACTACCTCCAATTACACTAGTAAGTTGAAAGTTAAAAAAAAAAAGGAAATGGAAAAAATAGTCTGCAAACAATTTAAAAAGAAAACAAATTTGACCTTAGCCACTTCAGACAAAGTAGGCTAAGGGAGAAAAATGAATTTCTGCAAAAGAAAGTGATTTTTAAAAAATGTATCAATCTGTCAAAAGGACACATGATGCAAATTGCATATGGGGTATAAGATAGCATCACCCATAAGGAGCTGGTGTCCATGGAACTGAAGAGCTGAGCAAGCAGGTAAATCACAATATGATTGGGACTCTCAGCAAATGGTTGAACTAATAGAAGAAATTGCCTTGAACATAGCTGAACTGAGCCATGCAAAATACAAGCTTTCAGAGGTTTAATTGTTCTATAGAAGACCCTGTGTAACTACAGTAGAATACATATTTTCTCAAGAGTCTATGGCATTAAGAGTCATAACATAGCCCTTCCAGGCCCCAAACCCCGGCGATCCCAGCTAGGTGAGCTTGGGTCTCCGGGGGGAAACTCCCCATTCTCCGCCTGACCCCCATCCCATCAATCTTCAGGGGCCACTCCTGGCATCCAGAAGACCCGCCCACACAGGAAAAACATCAGCCCTTCCAGGCCCCAATCTCAGGCTTTCCCAGCGAGGAAAGACATCAGCCCTTCCAGGCCCCAAACTCCGGCGAACCCAGTCAGCTTCAGGAAGGAAAGAGACCAGTGGAGACAGAAAGACCCCACCAGCAGCCACTGGAAGAGAAATGGGAAGAAGACAGAATAAGAGCTCACTCAGCAGTCAAAAGACCAACATGACTCCACCAGAATCTAGGGAACCAACGCCAGCAAGACCTGAAAAGCACTACATAGATGAAGCAGAGGAGACAGACCTTAAAAATCATTTTAGGAAGATTATAGAGACCCTCAAAGAAGAAACGAGGAAATGCCTTAAAGAAATAGAGGAAAAAACAAAAAAATCCATGAAATGGGGGAAAAATTTCAAGAAATAAACAAATCTCTCAAAGAATCTAAAGAGTACAAAGAAAACAAATGAAAGAAACAAATGAAGGAAACAACTCAAACAGTTGAAACATTGAAAGCTGAAATAGAAACAATAAAGAAAACACAGAACGAGGGGATGCTGGAAATGGGAAAGCTGGGTAAATGATCAGGAACTACAGATGCAAGTATCACCAATAGAATACAAGAGATAGAAGAGAGAATCTCAGGTGTTGAAGACTCATTAGAGGATATACAGTCGTCAACCAAAGAAAATCTCAAAACCAATAAATCCCTAACACAAAATATCCAGGAAATATGAGACACCCTGAAGAAGCCAAACCTGAGAATAATGGGTATAGAAGAAGGCGAAGAAATACAGCTCAAAGGTACAGAAAACATATTCAACAAAATCATAGAAGAAAACTTCCCTAACCTAAAGAAGGACATGCCTATGAAAATACAAGAATCTTACAGAACACCAAATAGGCTGGACCAGAAGAAGAAGTCACCTAGCCATATAATAATCAAAACATCAAACCTACAGAATAAAGAGAAAATATTAAGAGCAGCTAAAGAAAAAGGCCAAGTAACATATAAAGGCAGACCTATCCGAATTACACCTGACTTCTCAATGGAAACGATGAAAGCCAGAAGATCCTGGACAGATGTCCTACAAACGCTAAGGGAACAAGGATGCCAGCCCAGACTACTATATCCAGCAAAGCTTTCAATTACCATAGATGGAGAAAACAAAATATTCCATGACAAAGCCAGATTTAAACAATAGGTGTCCATGAATCCAGCTCTACAGAAAGTGCTAGAAGGAAAACTTAGATCCAAGGAAGATAACTACACTCACAAAGACACAGGCAATATATAATCCCACTTTACATAAGAAAAAGGTAGGAGAAACTACACAAAATAACTTCACTACCAATAAATCAAGCACAAACAAGAATCAACAATCAATGGTCATTGATATCCCTCAATGTCAACGGCCTCAACATGCCTATAAAAAGACTCAGACTAGCAGAATGGATACCAAGACAGAACCCATCCTTCTGCTGCATACAAGAAACACATTTCAACATCAAAGACAGATGGTATTTCAGGGTAAAGGGTTGGGAAAAGATTTTCCAATCAAACGGACCCAAGAAACAAGCAGGTGTAGCAATCCTAATATCTAATAAACTAGACTTCAAATTAAAATCAATCAAAAGAGATGAAGAAGGACATTTCATATTCATCAAAGGAAAAGTCCATCAAGATGAAGTCTCAATTTTAAACATCTATGCCCCAAATACAAAGGCACCTACATTTGTGAAAGAAACATTACTAAAGCTCAAATTGCACATAAAATCACACACACTAATAGTGGGAGACTTCAACACTCCGCTCTCACCGCTAGACAGGACCTCCAGACAGAAACTTAACGAGGAAACAAAGAGAACTAATAGAAGTTATGACCCAAGTGGGTTTAACAGACATCTATAGAACATTCCACCCAAACACAAAGGGATATACCTTCTTCTCGGCGCCACATGGAACCTTCTCTACAATTGACCATATAATAGGAAACATAGCAAATCTCCACAGATACAAAAAAAAATGGAATAACCCCCTGTATCCTCTCAGACCACCATGCATTAAAATTAGAATTCAACAATAACACAATTCGCAGAAACCCTACAAACTCACAGAAATTGAACAATGCTCAATTGCACCATCCCTGGGTAAAGGAAGAAATAAAAAAAAGAAATTAAAGTCTTCCTGGAATTCAATGAGAATGAAGACACAACACACGCAAACCTATGGGACACTTTGAAAGCAGTGCTGAGAGGAAAGTTCATAGCACTAAGTGTCCACATGAAGAAACTGGAGAACAGTCATACTAGAGAATTAATAGCACAGCTGAACATTCTAGAACAAAAAGAAGCAAACTCACCCAGGAGGAGCAGATGCCAGGAAATAATCAAATTGAGGGCTGAAATCAATCAAGTAGAAACCAGGAGAACATTGAGAAGAATCAATGAAACAAAGAGTTGGTTCTTTGAGAAAATCACCAAAATATACAAACCTCTGTCAAAACTAACCAAAAGACACAGAGAGAGAGAGCATGCTAATTAACAAAATCAGAAATGAAAAAGGGGACATAACAACGGACTCTGAGGAAATCCAGAGAATCATCAGGGCATACTTTGAAAATCTGTACCCCACAAAATTTGAAAATTTAAAGGAAATGGACAATTTCCTGGATAGATATCACTTACCAAAACTAAATCAAGAGCAGATAAATAATCTAAACAGACCTATAACCCTTAATGAAATAGAAGCAGTCATCAAAAGTCTCCCAAACAAAAAAAGCCCAGGCCCAGATGGCTCAGAGCAGAATTCTACCAGAAATTCAAAGAAGAGTTAACTCCAATACTCCTCAAAGTATTCCACACAATAGAAGCAGGAAGCTCACTGCCAAACTCTTTCTACGAGGCTACAATTACCTTGATACCCAAGCCACACACAGACACAACTAAGAAAGAAAACTATAGACCAATTTCCCTCATGAACATTGATGCAAAAGTATTCAATAAAATACTAGCAAACCGGATTCAAGAACACATCAGAAAAATCATCCACCATGATCAAGTAGGTTTCATCCCAGGAATGCAGGGATGGTTCAACATTAGAAAATCTATCAATGCAATCCACCATATAAACAAATTGTGAACGGAAAATCACATGATCATCTCACTAGATGCTGAAAAAGCCTTTGACAAAATCCAGCACCCCTTCATGATGAAGGTCCTAGAGAGATCAGGGATAACAGGAACATACCTGAATATAATAAAAGCAATATACAGTAAACCAACAGCTAACATCAAACTAAATGGAGAGAAACTCAAAGCAATTCCTCTAAAATCAGGAACAAGACAAGGCTGTCCACTCTCTCCATATCTCTTCAATATTGTACTTGAAGTCCTAGCTACAGCAATAACACAACAAAAGGAGATAAAATGGATACAAGTAGGAAAAGAAGAAGTCAAACTTTCATTATTTGCAGATGATATGATAGTTTACATAAGTGACCCGAAAAACTCTGCAAGGGAACTCCTAGAGCTGATAAACACCTTCAGCAAAGTGGCAGGATACAAGGTAAACTCAAAAACATCAGTGGCCCTATTATATACAGACGATGAAGTGACTGAGAAAGAAATCAGAGAAATCTCACCCTTTGCAATAGCCATAAACAGCATCAAATATCTGGGGATAATGTTAACTAAGGAAGTGAAAGACTTGTATATCAAGAACTTTGAGTCTTTAAAGAAAGAAATCAAAGAGGATACCAGAAAATGGAAAGATTTCCAATGCTCTTGGATTGGTAGGATCAACATAATAAAAATGGCAATCTTGCCAAAAGCAGTCTACAGATTCAATGCACAATTCAAAATTCCAGCACAATTCTTCACAGACCTGGAAAGAACATTAATCAACTTTATATGGAAAAACAAAAGGCCCAGGATAGCCAAAACAACCCTATACAATAAAGGAAATTCAGGAGGCATCACCATACCTGACTTCAAGCTCTATTATAGAGCTATAGTCCTGAAAACAGTTTGGTATTGGCACAAAAATAGGCAGGTAAACCAATGGAACCAAATTGAAAACGCTGATTTTAACCCACAAACCTATGAACACTTGATTTTTGACAAAGTACCTAAAACTATACAATGGAAAAAAGAAAGCATCTTCAACAAATGGTGCTGGCATAACTGGGTACTGGTATGCAGAAGACTGCAGATAGATCCATGTTTATCGCCTTGTACGAAACTTAAGTCCAAATGGATCAAAGATCTCAACATAAATCCAGCCACACTGAAACTTGTAGAAGAGAAAGTGGGAGATACTCTTCAACGAGTTGGTACAGGAGACCACTTCCTGAACATAACACCAGTGGCACAGACACTGAGATCGACAATTAACAAATGGGACCTCATGAAACTAAAAAGCTTCTGTAAGGCAAAGGACACAGTCAACAAGACAGAAAGGCAGTCCACAGAATGGGAAAAGATATTCACTGACCCCACATCTGACAGAGGGCTAATCTCCAAAATTTATAAAGAACTCATGAAGCAAGTCTCCGAAACACCAAAGGATCCAATTAAAAGGTGGGGTACAGAACTAAGCAGAGAATTTTCAATAGAGGAGGCTAAAATGGCCAAGAAACACTTAAAGTGTTCAACATCCTTAGCCATCAGGGAAATACAAATCAAAACAACTCTGAGATACCATCTTACTCCTGTCAGAATGGCTAAAATCAAAAACACCAAAGGCAATTTTTGCTGGAGAGGATGTGGAGAGAGGGGAACACTCCTCCACTGCTGGTGGGAGTGCCAACTCGTACAGCCACTTTGGAAAGCAGTATAGAGATTCCTCAGGAAAATGGGAATCAATCTACCACAAGACCCAGCAATTCCACTCTTAGGCATATATCCAAAGGAGGCAAATTCATACAACAAGGGCATCTGCTCCACTATGTTCATTGCAGCATTATTTGTAATAGCCAGAACCTGGAAGCAACCTAGATGCCCCTCAACTGAACAGTGGATAGAGAAAATGTGGTACATTTACACAATGGAGTATTACTCAGCAGAAAAAAAAAAACAATGGAATCTTGAAATTCGCAGGTAAATGGATAGCACTGGAAGAAACCATCCTGAGTGAGGTAACCCAGTCACAAAAAGACAAACATGGTATGTACTCACTCATATATGGATTTTAGACATGGATCAGGAAAGTGCCAGTCTACACTTCCACTGACAGTGAGTCTGGGAAACAGGAAAGAACCTAAAGAATATACATGGTACCCAATAGAAGAGAAATGAGGCAAGATCCTCTAAACAGATGGGGAACACGGTGAGGGGTAGGGGGTAGGGGGACCTGGGAAATAGAGAGGGGGGAGAAGTGGAAGAGAGAGTAGGACTTGGAGGAACAGGAAGGTCAACTGGGGGGATAGGATAGGGGGAAGAGGGAATCATAGGTTAGAAGACAGATCAGGCACCATTGTAACCTCTAGTGATCTAAACGGATGACACCAATTGGCAAGCTAAGCAATAATGTAGAGACCACCTCGAATGCCCATTCCTGATAGTGAATTCGATGTCTATAACCATCCTGGAGCCTTCATTCAATGACAGATGGAAGCAGTGGCAAATACCCACAGTTAAATACTGAACAGAACCCAAGGAACCCAGCAACAGAGAGAGAGGAGCGAAGAGAGCAAATTGGCAAAGAATGGGCTGGCAACACCAGCAGAGACAGCTGATCTGAACAGGGGAGAGCTCTTGGACCCCAGACCGACAGCTGGGAGGCCAGCATGGGACCGATCCAGACCCCCTGAATGTGAGAGTCAGTGAGGAGGCCTGGACTACCTATGAGGTCCTGAGTAGTGGATCAGTGTTTATCCCTCGAATACTAACAGACATCGTGTGTGTCCATAACACAAAGAGGGTTGCTCTCTCTGCCTGCCTGAACTCTTAGTGAAATGATAGACTCTAGATATCCCCTATGTGGAAGGAATTGGCAATAGGGTGGGAAGATGGGGGGGGATGGGGGGTGCGGGAGCAGGGGAGGGAGAGGGAACTTGGATTGACATGTAAAACACGGTATTTAAAATTAAAATAAAAACAAATAAAAAATAAAAAAGAGTCATAACATAAACCTGAATGTGTTCAAAATAACATGGTCTATAGACATAATGAGTCTAACCTAGCAATCAGAAGAAAAGAAGAAAATCTCCAAACACTTGGTCATTAAACAACACATTTCCAAGCAATTCATGAATTGATGTAAATGTTTGAAAAGTAAGACATTCCAAATATGCCATGTATAAAGTAGTTCTATTAAGCACTAAGAGAACAAGGAAGTTAGACTGCAATTACCTGCCTACCCCAAGAAATTAAAAAAAGCAAAAAAAGACTCAAATCAACAAAAAGGAAATAACAAAAATCATATCAGAGATAGTTAAAACAGAAAAATAACAGAAGTCAATCAACAAAGAGATGAGTCTTTGAAAGAAATCAATGTAACTGATAAATCTCCACCACAACTAACACATGTATAAAGAGATGGGTGAAACTCCAAAGTAAGGTTGAAATGATATGTCAAGGTAGGAAGTTCAACCTTCAAGAGAACTGGACACCTGTATCACATGCCCTCCTCCCAAGGCTCAGGAGTCATTGCAAAGGAGGGGATGAATAAAAGGAAACAGTGTCCTCCAGACTAGTCAACAGCTGGGCAGCTGTACATGTGTACTCATAGCGATTGTGATAGCATACACACACACCCAGTGCAAGCTGAAGCCAGACCAACTCTCAGCATGCAAAGAGCAGGTAGACATGAAGTCCTACCCAGAGGTGAGGAGCTGAGCGACTAGAAGAGGAAGTGTCCGTTACCTTTAAGAATATGGTCCCTGGTAGGTTGACCAAGCTCTCGTGGAAAGTCACACCTCTAAGAAAATATGGGCAGCACAAGTTGGACTTGATAGGTGGGGCAAAAAGTTGAGTGAGTAGAAAAGGGGGTAGGGTGAATATGAAAAAAAATAGATTGTAGTAAATTCTTAAAGAACTAAGTTTCTTTTTGAAACACCATCAGGAAAATAACAACAAACAATTCTATGTTCATAGATATCTCAATGTTAAGAACTGAAGCAATTTGGGAGGTCATGGTAGGCAGTTTTCTATGAACTTGAGTCCATTCTGGTTTACACAAAGGTTCTAGACTCACTATCCAGGCCAGAGTTACACAGTGAAACATTGTTGCAAAAAACAAAATAAAAGAAAACCAACATCAGCAACAAAACAAGCCATAACCCATAAAACCTGAAGCAATGCCTGTCAGAAGAAAACTCCAGGATTAGATGTTTTCTCCAGAAATTTCTATGAAACATTTGTAGCTTCTCTCAATGTATCCAGGGAAAGAAAACATCACTTCCCAATGAATTTATGAGACTAGTTTACCTATGATAGCAAATCTAAAAAGAGACAGTGACAAATATTAGTAAATGGAAATTTGTCGCATATAAAAAGAATTATGAGTTGCAAGTAAATAAGGTTTATTTGTAGTGTTCAAGATAGTTCAACTTTTACAAAACAATTGTGATGACTAGTCTTGGTTGTCTATTTAACTACATATGGAATTAACTAAAACCCAAGTGTCTGGGTACACCTGATGGTTTTTTTTCTCAATTAAATCACTGGAGGTTGGGAGATCCATTTTTAATCTGATGGTGGGAAGATCCATCTTTATTTGGGACACACATTCTGCTGGCATCCTCTAGAAAGAACATGGAAGAAGGAAGCTTGCTCTCTTTGCCTGGTTGCTCTGGCTCTTACCAGCAAGTGCATTTTTTCATTGGCATTAGAGCCTACTTCTTCAGGATTCTGGCATATTCAGAAGACCAGCTAAGACATCCAGTCTGTTGGACTGAACAGTTACTGTATCTTGAATCTTCCATTGATAGACAGCCATTGTTGGACTAGCTGGATCACAGCTGGTAATAAATCCTCTTCATATACATAATATATTAATAGTTATATGTATTTTTATATTTGTAGTGTGTGTGTGTTGTGTATGTGTGTCCTTTCAAAGTCTCCATCCCTAATATCACATTGGCATTGGAATTACATCAAAATACAACTTTCCAGGAGCACAAATCTTCTAGTTCACGTTAATGCAATTAGAAGCTTTTGCTCCATGAATGAACATGTGAAGCACATGAAAAGACAAACTCTGCCAACTGAGCTATCCAGGCTCTTAGACATTGGAAAGAGAAAATATTCTCAAACCATATATCTACCCAAGGTGTACTCTCTAGAATACATAAAGACTTCTTAGTAAATCCAATTAGAAAATAGTCAAAAGACATAAACAGATATTCCCTTGAAGGAAAAAATGCCCAATTTTATTATGTAGGAGGGAAAGCCATGCTAAACTACAGTCCTATTAAATTGTCATTAAAGAGAAAGGAAAAATAGTAATAACTGTAGCTAACTTGGCAAGACTGAAGGAAAACTCGATAACCTAAGGGAAAGTTTGGCTATTTCTTAAAAATTAAGTGTAATTATACCATCCAGCAATCAAACCCATGAATTTCCCACAGAGCAAAATGAACACTTGTATTCATGCACAAAAATATTCATTTACTTTACTCATAGGAGATAAGAGTTGGAAGCATCCCATACATCCTTCAACAGCTAAATGATTGAACTATGAGTTCTCTTATAGACAGTACAGTTTCACAAATAACGGAAATAAACTTGGATTAACCTCAAGAGAATCCTGCTAGGTGGAAAGGCAGGGCCACTAGGGTAAGGTGCACATATCCTTTGCACTATTCCATTTTTATAACATTTTGAAAGATACAATTTAGAAATTGGGTACAAACTACAACAGTATTTGCCAGGGTTAAAGATGAAGGGGAGAGGCTCAATTGGGTAGGTTGGTGTGGCTATAAAAAGCATTTGGCTTTGCCGTATCTGCAGGTAAGGAAAGGGACAGTGATGCCTACCTCCACTGTGTTCATGTCAAATTTCTGGTAGGGATATCATGCTACTATACTTTGCAAAATGTTTCCGTTGAGGAAATCAGGTAAAACATATCAGAATATCTCACATCTATTTATTACAGTTGCATATGGGTCTCCAATTATTTCAAAATAACTGTCCATTTTAAAGCACTGAGTTAACCATTGGTGAGGAAATGCTGGCAACCTTTAGACACAATCTGGTAGTTGATAAAAGCCAAGCATATAATTACAACACAAGCTATAAACTGTTTCCTAAATGGCAACCTTTTCTAATATATAGTTCTAGAAATCGTCTATACAGTTGTACTTCTGTTCATTTAAAAAAGATTTATTTAAAAATTTTAGCCGGGCGTTGATGGCACACGCCTTTAATCCCAGCACTCGGGAGGCAGAGGCAGGTGGATCTCTGAGTTCGAAGCCAGCCTGTTCAAGAACAGCCTCCAAAGCCACAGAGAAACCCTTTCTCGAAAAAATAAAATAAAAATTTTAATAATGTGTGTGGGAGAGTACACACATGCAGGTGCCCAAAGAAGGCCAGAAGAGGGTGCTGGAATTTTCTGTAGCTGCAGTTACAGGCAGTGTTGAGCTACTAATATGGGTACTGGGAACCAATAATGTATTTGATGACTAAACTTCTTTTAAAATCTGCATTAGTGTTTTGCCTGTGTAAAGGTGTCATGTCCCCTTGAGCTGTAGTTACAGAGAGTTGTGAGTTGCCATGTGGGTGCTGGGAGTTGAACCCAGGTCCTCTGAAAGAGTCATGAATGCTCTAAGCTACTGAGTCATTTCTCCAAACCCCAGATGACTGAACTTTTAAAAGCCCATTGTATGGATTTCTGTTCTGTTTTGGCACATTTAAAATCCTTTATATACCCTGAAGTCAGGGAGATAATACGCAAGTTTTCTAAGCACTGATAATTTTTATCTTTTTGTTGAATATTATTCACATTAAACAAGTTGTTCTGTATTATGTAAGACAAGGGTGAAATTTCTTATTTTTTTCTAAGTGGTTATCCATTTATTCATTTATTTATTATTTATTTATTTAGTTTTTTGAGGCAGGATTTCTCCATGGCTTTGGAGGCTGACCTGGAACTAGCTCGTGTAGACCAGGCTGGTCTCAAACTCACAGAGATCTGCCTGCCTCTGCCTCTAGAGTGCTGGGATTAAAGGTGTACGCCACCATCGCCCAACGTGGTTATCCACTTTTTACAATATCATCTGTAGAAAAAAAAAGTTTCTTCCTTTGTATTTATCATGGTGGAGCCCTTAAGGGAATCAAATGAGTGTTTTGAATTTCCTTGTTCCTTCATAAAATTATGATATGCCAAATCCTACGCAAGTGTTATGCTTTCTTAGGTACTAGAGCTTTGTAATTCTTCAGATTTTTCTTTATTCCCCTTCAAAAATCATCTGAAAACCATAGATGCTCTGAGTTCACACAGGTTTTTAGAAATCGTGTTTTAATATATCCTACATTAAATCATATAATCCATAAATGGGAATATATAGTTATGTACTTAGGTCTATTATTCTCACCAAAATATATAATTTTCAGTATTGAGATATTAGATATTGTGTTAAATTTATTTTAAATTATTTTGTGGTTTTGAAACTGTTGTAGATGGGATTTTTTTAGATTTTTAATTTTTAATTCTTAGTATTAAAATGAAAAACCACAATTGTCCAGACTTCGGTGATGCATACTAGCACTGGGGAGGCAGAGGCAGGTGGATCTCTGTGAGTTTGAGGCCAGCCTGGTCTACAAGAGCAAGTTCTAGGACAGCCAGAGCTACACAGAGAAACCCTATCTCAAAAAAAAAAAAACAACGAATAAAATAAAACACAATTGACTTTTATTTCAGTGTTGTATTTTGAAATCTTGATGGATTGATTTATTAGTTACAGTCATAGTTTTATAGATTCCTTTGGATTTTGGTATGTTAATAAAATTTAAAGATACTTGTCATTTTGCTTTTTATTTCTTTTTAGTGTCTTGTTGCAATAGCTAAGACTCTCAGTAGGACATTAAATAGCAATGATGCCTTTGTTCCTAGATTTGTGGAAGAATAGGTTGTTAGTTTATCAATAAGTATACACTTTGTCCTTTTTCTTGTGGCAAGCATTTGTCAAATTTAGGAGCTTTCTTTTATTACTAGTTTCCTGAGAGTTTTTTTGATCATGAATGACTGTTGAATTTTTCCAAATGCAGTCCACTTTGAAGTGAGTGCATTGTATGTAACAGAATGAATGCTATATTTTAATGCTAAGGAACTTTGGAATTCCTGTGCAAACTGAACTGAATTTGACAATAGCTATGCTGAAGATTATGGAGAAAACATGTTTTAAACTGTTTCAATAGGGCTTAACTATAATATTGGGTTTAGCTTCACACCCACTAATAAGGTTTGATATAGGTATGGTCTCATGTATTTCCTATCAAATAATTTTGGTCATAATTATAATCATTGGCATTACTTACAAATTCATATTAAACAAATCTTAGTGTTGTTGAAGCATGCATTAATAGAATGTTTTGATAGAATTGTTTTTATGCCTGGAAATCAGTATTGACTTTTAAAGTAAAATTTTGTTCTTTATGTTGTTGAGATTTAGCTGTTAAATTATCTTGTGTGTTTTTAATTATAAATATTATAATAACATCACAATATCACTTCATAAGCAAACAGCACAAGAATCTATGTAATCTATTATACATAAAAGCAGTAAGCAGATGCTAACAATTGAAATAGTCACACTTATATGTATTTTTGTTTTTTATTTTAAGGGCCTTTTTTTCTAGGTACAAGTTTGTTTCCTAGTTAACATTTAGCATATAAACTGTTTCAGATGTTTTGTATTGGTGTCTCCTTTTTAATCTTTGCAAATGATAACAGATTATATGGCCCTTGGTTTTTACAGATCAATAAACAGAAAGAAGACATGGAGTTAAGAAGAAAGTATGCCAGTATAGCTATGAAGGTTGTATGGACTCTATCATTATCTATCTATCTCTACTGCTGTGCTATCTCTCTTCATTCAAGAATCTATGTGTGGCATTGCTTTCTCATATATGAGTTTAAAAGAAAGTTATTGCTGGGCCGAGTTCTAGGAGTCTAGTCAGAGAGAGAAAGAGAGAGAGAAGGGATTGTATGAACAAGGGAGGTCAGGATCATGACTCTTGACTACATGATGGGGAAACCCACAGAAACAGCTGACCTGAGGTCATGGGAGCTCACAGACTCTGTACTAGTAGCCCAGGAACCTTCATGGAACTGAACTAGACCCTCTACATGTGGGTGACAGTTGTGTGGCTTGGTCTGTTTGTGGGGTCCCTGGCAGTGGCACCATAATCTATCCCTGGTTCATGCGCTGGCCTTTTGGAGCCCATTCCCTATGGTGTGATGCTTTGCTCAGCCTTGATGTAGGAGGGGCTCGGTCCTACCTCAACTTGATGTGCCAGGCTTTGTTGACTCCCTGTGGAGACCTTGCCCTTTCTGAGGAGTGCATAGGGGAGGTGAAGATGGGAGAGAGGGACAGGAGGAGGGTGGGGAGTGGGAATTGTGGTTGGTATGTAAAATTAATAGAAATTTTTAAATTAAAAAGTAAATTTAAAAAAAAGAAAGTGCTTGATATCAAGAGTAGGCAATACTATTATGGAAGAGCCTGGTTCCTAACACACAACCACCTCAAACTCTAGTTTCAGAGGATGCAGCATCTTCTGAACTCTGAGGATACCAGCATTCACACACACACACACACGCGCGCGCGCGCACGCATGCGCACACACACATACACACACATGCATGCACGCACGCACATGCACACATACACACACACGCAAGCATGCATGCACACACACACGCAGGCATGCACGCGCGCGCGCACACACATGCACACACACACACACACGCAGCCAGAAAGACTCCTTTGAAAGTGAAACAAGATGGGCATGTGGGAGATGGAAAATGAGGAAAGTAGGAAGGCGAGGACGAAACTGAACAGTGGAACTGGCAAGCCATCTCTCAGAGAGGCTGCTGCAAAGCCAAGGACACAAATTACTTCTTTCTTCCCCATTTCTGCTTCCTTTCCCTTTTCCCAACTTGACACAAGGCTCAGACTGCCACCTCACCAGCTTCACAAGGACTGTGTCTTTATAGGTGCTGTCGAGGAATGTCTACCTGTTTTCATGAGTTAGAGGGACATTCAGCTCAGCTGCTGATTAAGGCAGGCAAGGGTGGGCTGTGGAATTAGGAACAAGAGCAGATGCACATCCTCAGAGAGTGAAACTGCTCCCGCTGGGACTCCTGCTCCAGGGAGGGCAAGTGTGGGGAGGGACACAAATCTTAGGGAAGAAATAAAAATAATTCTTGACTGTTTTCGAGCAGAAAACAACCAAGGGAAGAGACTCTACTTTCTACTCACGGCCTTCAAGTCGTCAGTCCAAGAGTGTGACACCAATAAGTGACACTCAACATTTTGTTAGGCCACCTTCTGCTTCCCTCAGCATGTCACCTAAGCTAAAAAAGAAGATGCCCAAGAAATACATTGGTGCTGCCTTTGTCTCTGCTGCTTCTGCAAGTGACACTGCTGCTCCTGAAGCAGCTACCGCTCCTGCTGCAGTTACTTCTCCTGTTGTTCCTGCGGCTGGTCCTCCTCTTGTTACCGATCTCCTTTCAAGATCTGAGAAGGAAAAGCACGTAAGGACCATGCTCATCGCCGCCTCTGCTGAACTTGGCATACTTCGTGCATACAGGGTTCCTGTCTTGCTAGCCTTTTTCAGCTGCAGCCTCACACCTTTGACTTGCTGTCCAGCATCATCCGGGCCCACTGTCTAACCCGACTCTCATATAGGAATAAGGGCTCTGGCAGTTAACCAGAGTGCCACTGACAGGTAGCTGCTTCTATTACCCACAGCTGGCTGCATTGTGTAGGTTAGTGAGCCTTAGCAAATTTCTATTGGATTAGCAAAATCTGAGACACTGCATTCTAAGTGCTTGTTAGGGCACGTATCTCTAACTCCTTACTGTGTGGTATTATAATACTGATGTCTCCCTGAAGACAGGGAAGGATCTGGTCATTTTGGTCACATAAGAGTCTACACTTCACAGTTAGATTAAATAACACTTTTGGGAACAGATGTGTGTGAGCTATAAGCTGTTGCTCTTCTTAGCTATGTTAACAATCAGTTCTCTGAACTTCAGTTGATTTGGTGGCTTATGGCAGTTATGGTGGCACTATTCCCTAGGCTTGGGCTGTAGGTTTCATACAAAGGAGAAAGCTAGCCAAGTACAGGCGTTGCTCTCCCTCTGCTTCCTGACTGTGGATGCATTATGACCAAATGAAGCAACCTCTTGCACTTTGACTTCGCCATGATGGGCTGTGTCCTGGAACTAAGAGTCAAAAAGAAGCCCTTTCTCCCCTAAGTTTCTTTTGTAAGGGTATATAGCAACAGTAGCAAGTAGCAAAGGGGTGTGGTTTATTATTGGGTAATGTATTCCCCAAACCTGGCCTTTGTAATGATCCTGGGGAAATTTTTCTTTGTGCTTAGCTGTGAGGATATTGATGGTTGTTGGTGCACATGGTCTGTGAAACTAAACAAGATTCTTTTCTGGACTGACTTTCAAAGACCTTAGATCCAACTGGTGACTCACTAGGACAATGGATAGCCCTTGGCACAATGTCCATTGGGATGTTTACATCTGCTGTGTTCCTGAATCTTGTTCTGCCAGGCCCTGTGTCCTTCCTCCCCTCCAGGTGGCAGAATCTGCCTATTCCTAGGATTGGAAACAGAGCACAATTATACAGTTTTGTGCACCTTGCTTCCAAAAAGAGACAGGAAAGACCACAGGCATCTTAAGCCATTTAATCAGAGAAGTAGATCACTCCTTTCTCCAGTGAAGGAGTGAGAAAGGGAGACTCGGTATCGCTCTAGCAGGGAGTCAGTCTACTTGGAAAGAAGCATCAAGAACTGAGAAAAAGCATTCTCAGCTGGTATATGGTGCTTGCCTGTATGATCCCAGCACTCAGGAGACAGAGGCAGGAGGCCAGCCTGAACTACAGTAGTGAGTCTAGGGCCAACAAGGGCTGCACTGCAAGCCTTGTCTCAAAGACAAAAGAAAACCAAGAGATGAAAAGGAGGGGGGAAAAGAAAAAGGAAGGAAGGAAGGGAAAGAAGGAGGAAAGGAAGGAAGCAAGGAAGGAAGGGAAGGGAAAGGAAGAGAAGGGAAAGGAAGAGAAGGGAAGAGAAATGTTTCCTCTATAAAAATTAGGAAGTAGAGTCAGGTAGGAGGCTTCATAAACCTCCAAGGAAGAGATTTCACAGGTGACTGACCAGTAGCTTGATTCTCAAAGTGACTGTTTTATAATGCAGATATCTCGAGGTATGTTTTTTAGTTCCCATCAAACAAAAACTGATGGAAGGTCTAGGAAGATGGCTCACTGGTTAAGAGTGCTTGCTGTACAAGCATGAGGACCTAAGATAGCATGCCCACCACTCATGTAAAAAGCTAAATGTGGCTGCTTATCCTGGTACGCCTCGCCATTCCCAGGTGAGATAGGCCAGCCAGCCAGCCTAGCCAAACAAGGTATCTTGCCCAGTAGGGAACCCTATTTCAAGGGAATAAGGCAGAGCAGAGTAAGATATCTGAGGCCCTCCTCTGGGCTTTGACTGATTGGGAAGGTGCTCACATGTCTGTCAGTCATCTGCCTGTCTGTCTGTCTTTGTGTCTCTCAGTCTCTGCCTCTCTCTGTCTCTGTCTCTGTCTCTGTCTCTGTCTCTCTCTCTCTCTCTCTCTCTCACACACACACACACACACACAAACAATTCTGGTCTGAGTGGTTAGTGCCACCCGTGACAGGAGCAGGGAGCCCAACCATCCACCCTGAGTGGCCACGATAGAAGAGCAAGGGCTCCTTGCCAGAGGATCATGGGGGCAATACTATGCCACATAGTTTTTCCAAAACAAAAAGATGTTAAGGAATGTCTGGAGATGTAGTTCAGTGGTAGAGTACTTGCCTAGCATGTCTGAATCCATAGATTCCATCCCCAGCACTGCCAAAAGAAGATTTTCACTGAAGGCTCCCATTGTGGAGACAGACTTTTAGGAGTACAGGTCTGTCACCCTGCTTAGTGTTGCAGGGGAAAGAGGAGACACTGCTCTATTGAACAGAGGAGGGAGGAGGTGTTAGGGTTTTGAGGGGTAGGCTCAGGCCGCCATAATGTCTCTCTATATCTGTTGGATACATGGCAAGGAGGGATGACCTTGTGAGATCACTGACATGAAAATTTCACTTTGCAAATGTCCATCCATGAAAAGTAGATTTTGAACCATCTTTGGGTAGATTCTGGAGGCTTTTTCATAGAATGAACTTAAACAGGTTGTTTCTTAAAGTATTTATGGCCATTTAACTGAATTTAAGGGGCCCTAGTTCAAGCCTTAGGCTTCCTTAGTGAACTGGTGCAGGACAACTTGTTCCAGAAGCTGTCAGTGGATAGTGAAGGTGGTACCTTTCAGGAGTGTCTGGGGTCTGAGGTCCTAGATACTGGCTATATGAGAGCAGAGCAGTGTCAACAGCCAGGCCCAGCAGCTGAGCTCCCATCCTGAGGTCCCAGCAGCAGGGGGCAACTGCACTAGCGGCCTCCCTTCCCCCTTCATGACTCCAAGAATGGAGCTGAATCCTAGATATCTGGTTCAGAAGCTCCTGTGTCCTCAATATAGATTCAGGCTGAGCTTTCACATTGAGAGGTACAGGACACCTACCCCACCACACACACACACACACACACACACACACACACACACACACACACACACACACAGAGGAAAGTAGACTTAGGGTCTCTGAGAAGTGTGGTTTCATTTGGCTTTCCTCCTGGTATCACACTTTCTCCTGGAGGTTTCCAGAGCCTCATGGAACATTCTATCAAATGGTGAGACTCTCAAGTTAATGTTTAATAAAAAAAAAAGCACAAACTGACAGGGGGGTGCATGGGGACCTAAGCTGTTCCTCTCACTGTCACAGTAATTTATTCAATTTTTAAATACATGTTCTGGTTCACAGTTGCTGCTGTCACCTATGTTAGTAGTCCTAATTCCATGCCCCCTCCCCCACCACCCTCACCCCTGGCTGCAAATTAACTCCATCAGTGCCACTCTGCTTAAGATTAACTTTAAATGCTTAACTCAGAGAGAGGGTCGATAGACGTCTTTAAATGACCTTTAAAGGACTTTATAATATCCACTACGTGCAAACGACCACATAGAAAGCTCACCGCCGGAACTTTTACATCAGTCATTTCACTTCCTAATTAATCATACTTATTTTTGAAATCTGTGTCATTTGGTGGGAACAGTGCACATGCTGCCTTGGGGAGGCACACGGTGATAAAGGCACTGTTTAGCCAGTCTGAAAAACCATGACACATGAATTGCCTTCAGATATCAGTTTATAAACTATTTCACAATGTAAAATTTGTATTTGTACAGGGTACTTATGTAAACTTCATTTTTTGATAGCTGTGAAACAGTTCAAATACTCAGGTTTTATGTATCAAGGTTAGATTCCCAGGTTTCCCTTCCACCTCACCCCACTCCAAGTAATTAGTTAATTAAGGTCACACCCAGTAAATGCTTCTCTGGAAGACTTCTGAGCCTCCTTTGGGGTAGCCTGGTCTATACTGCCAGGCCATATGGCATGTGCAGTGGTCATCTCTGGGCCCTTCTGTGTGGGAAATGGAACAAGGGACAAGGTCAATCTTGTTCTTGTTCTTTTCACAACATAAAGCAATTCCAATAGGGGAAAAAAAGCCTCCAAAAAACACCAAGGAACAGAAACTATAAAATACTTAACATTTCACTGTGACTAGTAGAGCATTTTTGCAATAGTTTGCAGTTGTGACTATAATCATCATGCAAGCTAGTACTTTTTAAAATGTGACTGTATGATACCAAATTATTATTATTTGCGAATTATTATCTTCACCACTCAGCTCTTTTGTTTGGCAAAATGACACATAAAGTTTAAAGTTAGAGTGATGTTATCTGTTCACTGTTTCAGCATTTCATTCATTTCCCTCTTGGCTGAGTCTGATAAATCAGAGCACAGAGAGAAGCCAGCGCTTTTCTGGTTGTTGAGCTGGGAACGCAGGAGAGACTGAATCAGACAGAAAGAGATCCTGGATGTGATCTGTGTGGTCTTTGGAGACTGTTCCTTTTTATCTTGCTTTTCAACAGAGAGATTACCTGCCTTTGGGTGTTTTCTGTTCAACCCTCATGCCATCTCTTCATATTTACTTTTATCTCTATACAGTTTCTTGGATTTATGGTTTGATATTTGTTGTAGATGCAGCCCACCATGAACAAAACTATAATGCAGCACAGAAATACAGGTCTGTTCAACAATCTGAACTGGGATGCTCTGTGCTTGAATACTGAACTTTTCAATGCACTTCTAACACTTTTCCATTGCCTGACCCATGCCTACCCTCTGGTACATTACTGGTGTCCAAAAGTAGTTGTTTATTAGGAAGATATAAATAATGTTCACATGAAAGTGAGTTAGTAGAGGTTTAGATAGAAAAACAATTCATTTCTTCCAAAGCATTTTGGTTTCCTTTCTTATTGCTGTGATAAAATGCCCCAACAAAAGCAGCTTGGGGTAAGGAGGGTTTGTTCTGGCTCCCAGTTCCTGGGGATTGTCCATCCTGGCAGTGGGGGCTGGACACCGGGAGCTTGAGGCAGCCCATCACTGTATGTGCCCTGCAAGAGAGTAGAGAACAGTGAACACGGGTGTGCAGCTAGCCCTCTCTTTCTTACATAGTCCAAGATGCAAGTATAGCTAGTGATGCCACTGGCTTTCAAGGTAGTCCTTCCTACCTCAGTTACCCTCACAGACTTGCCCGGAGGCTGACCCTCACAGGTGTCTCTGGAAGCTTGTTGTCTCATCGAGTTGATAATTGAGATTAGCCATCGCAGTGCATTAGGAGATGATTTTGACAGTGATACATTTAAGTGTTTGAAGGAATTAGGAGAAAAAAGAGCTTTTTTCTTCTCCTTTTCTGAGACAGGATTTCTCTCCACAGCCCTGGCTATTCTGGAATTAGCTCTGTAGATCTGGTTAGCCTTGAACTCACAGAGATCTTCCTTCCTCTCCCTCCCCACTACTGGGATTAACAGTGTGCACCACCATTACACAGCAAAAAAGAGAATTTTGACAAGAAAAAAAGAAAATTGGCCTATGTGTATATTATAAGGAATACAGTAAATTTTATGGCAGTTAATAAGTATAATAATGTTTCTTCTGTTACAAACCTTACTGACTCCAAATTTTTTAAATAGATTTATTTTACATCCCAGCTGCAGTTACCCCTCCCTCCTCTCTTCCCAGTTATCCCCTCCCCATTTTTCCAACCCCCACAATCCACTCACTCCTCCTCCATGGCAGGTATCCCATGGCTATCAACAAAACATGTCATATCAAGTTGCAGTAGACTAAGCACCTCCCTGTGTATTAAGGCTGGCCAAGGAGACCCAGTATGAGGAGTAGGGTCATGAAAACCAAGAAAAGAGTCAGAGACAGGGACTGGAGAGATAGCTCAGAGGTTAAGAGCACTGGCTGCTCTTCCAGAGATCCTGAGTTCAATTCCCAGTAGCCCAGTACCCTCATGGTGGCTCACAGCCATCTGTAATGAGATCTGGCGGCCTCTTCTGGCCTGCAAGCATACATGCAGACAAAATACTGTATACACAATAAATAAATCTTTGAAAAAAAAAGAGTCAGAGACAGCCTCCGTTCCTACTGTTAGGAGGCTCACGAGAGAATCAAGCTACACAACTGTAACATATATGCAGAATGCCTAGATCAGTCCCATGCAGGCTCCCTAGTTGTCCCTCTGTGAGCCCTGATGAGGCCAGGTTAATTGATTCTGTGGGTTTTCTTATGATGTCCTTGACCCCTCTGGTTCATACAATCCTTTCTCTCCCTCTTCTTCAGGATCCCCTGAACTCCGCATGATGTTTGACTATGGGTCTGCATCTGTTTCCATCAGTTGCTGGATGAAGCTTCTGGTGACAGTTAGGCTAGGCACCAATCTGACACAGGAAGGGGTAGTTTAGACTGCATATCCACTATTGCTAAGAGTCTTAGCTGGGATCACCCTTGTAGATTCCTGGGAGATTCCCTTACAAAAGGTTTTCAACTGACCACAAAATGCCCCCCTTTTTCAGTAGTCTCTTTCCGTACTCTCCTTCTCTGCCCCCAATTTGACTCCTCATGTTTCCATCCCCACCTGCCCTCGGTCTACTTCACAAAATCTCTTCTTTTTCCTTCTCCCAGAGAGATCTGGACATCCCCTCCCACCCATGAACCCTCCTTGTTACCTAATCTCTCTGGGTATGTGGATTGTAGCATAGTTATCCTTTATCTCACAACTGATATCCACTTATGAGTGCGTACACATACCATGTTTATCTTGGTCTGGGTTACCTCAGGATGATTTTTTTCTAGTTCCATCCATTTCAGATTTCCTGGTGTCCTTATTTTTTAAAAGCTGAATAATACTCTATTGTGTAAATGTACCACAATTTCTTTATCCATTCCTCAGGTGAGGGACATCTAGATTGTTTCCAGGTTCTGGCTATTAGGAATAAATCTGCTATAAACATAGTTGAGCAAGTGTCCTTGTGGTAATATTGAACATTCCTTGGGTATACCCCAAGAGTGGTATTGCTGGATCTTGAGGCATATTGATTCCCACTTTTCTGAGAAACCTGGCCAAACTGACTTCCGAAGTGGCTGTAAAGTTTTTGTTCTCACCAGCAAAGGAGTGTTCCCCTTGCTCCACATCCTCTCCAGTATGAGCTATCACTTGTGGTTTTGTCTTACTCATTCTGACTGATATAAGATGGAATCTCAGAGTTGTTTTGATTTGTATTTCCATGATGGCTAAGGATGTCCTTAAGTGTTTTTCAACTATTTGAGATTTTTCTGTTGAGAATTCTCTGTTTAGATCTGTATCCCATTTTTAAACTGGATTATTTGGTTTGTTGATATATAGTTTATTGAGTTCTTTATATGTCTTGGAAATCAGTCCACTGTTGATGTGGGGGTGGTGAAGATCTTTTCCCATTCTGTAGGCTGCTGTTTTGTTCTATTGATGATGTCTTTTGCCTTACAGAAACTTTTCATTTTCATAAGGTCCCATTAATTTTCAATGTCTGTGCTTTTGGTGTTCTGTTCAGGAAGTTATTTCCTGTGCCAATGTGTTCACAATTATTTCCCACTCTCTCTTCTATCAGGAACAGTGTGTGTGGTTTATATTGAGGTCTTTGATCCACTTGGAATTGAGTTTTGTACAGGGTGATAGATATGGATCTAGTTGCCTTCTTCTATATGCCAACATCTAGTTAGACCAGCACCATTTGTTGAAGATGCTTTCTTTTTATTCCATTGTATGATTTTGGCTTCTTTGTCCAAAATCCGGTGTGCATAGGTGTGTGGATTAACATTTGGATCTTCAATTTGATCCATTGACCCACCTATCTGTTTTTTATGACAATACCATGTAGTTTTTATTACTATATATTTGTAATAGAGTTTGAAATCAGGGATGGTAATACCTCATGAGGTTCTCTTATTTTACCGGGTTGTTTTAGTTATCCTGGGTTTTTTTGTTTTTCCATATGAAGCTGAGTATTGTTCTTTCAAGGTCTTTAAAGAATTGTGTTGGGATTTTTATGTGTATTGCATTCAATCTGTAGATTGCTTTTGGTAAGAAGGCTACTTTTACTATGTTAATTTTACCAATGCATGAGCAAGGGAGATATTTCCATCTTCTGATATCTTTTTCAATTTCTTTCTCTAGAGATTTGAAGTTCTTGTCATACAGCTCTTTCACTTGCTTGGTTAGAGTTACACAAATTACCTCATAATATTTGAGGCTAAGTTAAAGGGTGTTGATTCTCTGATTTCTTTCTCAGCCCATTTATTGTTTGTATTTAAAAAGGCTACTGACTTTTTTGAGTTAATCTTATATCCAGCCACTTGACTAAAAGTGTTTATCATCTGTAGGAGTTCCCTGGTAGAACTTTTTGTAGTTGGAATTTTCTTTGGATTGCCAACTAGTTCCCAAATAAAAACAGAGACGTATTACTAATTGTGAATGCTTGGCCTTAGCTTAGACTTGTCCCACTAGCTCTTTTATCTTAATTTAACCTGTTTCTAACCATCCTCATTTTGACTCAGGGCTTTTTAACCTTTCTTTCATTCTGTATGCCCTACTTTTCTACTTCTTTGTGTCTGGCTAGCTGGCTCTTGGCCTCTCTCCCTCTCTCTCTCTCTCTCTATCTCTCTCTCTCTCTCTCTCTCTCTCTGTCTGTCTGTCTTTCTCTCTCTTCCCTTCTGGAGCCTACATTCCTCCTCCTACTTACTCTCCCTGTCTAGAAGTCCCACATATACCTCATTCCTCACTATTGGCCATTCAGCTTTTTATGGAACCAATCAGGTGCCTTAGGCAAGCAAGGTAAAGGAGCAACACATGTTTGCATAAGTAAACAAATGCAACACATCTTTGCATAGTTAGACAAATATTCCACAACAACTTCAGGGTGGATTGTGTATACTATCATGTCATCTGCAAATAATTATACTTTGACTTCTTCCTTTTTAATTTGTATCCCCTTGATTCCATTAGTTGTCTTATTTTTCTAGCTAGAACTTCAAGTACTGTATTGAATAGGTATGGAGAGAATGTACAACCTTGTCTTATTCCTGATTTTGGTGGGATTTCTTTAAGTTTCTCTCCGTTTAATTTGATGTGGGCTTGCTATATACTGCTTTTATTATGTTTAGGTGTGTCCCCTGTATCCCTGATCTCTCCAAGACTTTTATTATGAAGGGATGCTTAATTTTGTCAAAGGCTTTTTCTGGCATCTAATGAGATGATTATATGGTGGTTACATTGACAGATATTTTTTCACGTTAAAGCTTGCCTGCATCACTATAATAAATCCTACTTCGTCACAGTGGATGATCTTTCTTATTTGTTCTTGGAGTCCATTTGCCAGTATTTTAGTGAGTATTTTTTTTCATCAGTGTTCATGAGTGAAATTGGTCTGTAATACTAAATGTTGAATCTTTGTGTGGTTTTGGTATCAGGGTGACTGTGGCCTCATAGAAAGAATTTGGCAATGTTCTTTCTGTTCCTATTTTATGAACAATTTGAAGAATATTGCTACTAGCTCTTCTTTGAAAGTCTGGTAGAATTCTGTGTTAAAACCATCTGGCCCTAGCCATTTTTGGTTGGGAGACTGAAAAAGAATATAACTTCTTCTCAGCACCCCATGACTGCTTTTAATGACCGCTTCTGTTTCTTACAGGTTATTAGTCTATTTAAATTGTTTATCTGATCTTTTTTTATTTTAAATAGTTTGTTTTACATGTCAATCCAAGTTCCCTCTCCCTCCCCTCCTCCCACATACCTCCCACAATCTCCCCCCTCCTACCCTATTGCCAATTCCTTCTGCATAGGGGATATCTAGAGTCTATCATTTCATTCAGGGTTCAGGCACTTCCCTAAGAGTCCAGGCAGAGAGAGCAACCCTCTTTGTGTTATGGACGCATGATGTCTGTTAGTATTCAAGGGATAAACACTGATCCCACTGCTCAGGACCCCATAGGTAGCCCAGGCCTCCTCACTGACTCTCACATTCAGGGGGTCTGGATCGGTTCCATGCTGGCCTCCCAGCTGTCGGTCTGGGGTCCAAGAGCTCTCCCCTGTTCAGATCAGCTGTCTCTGCTGGTTTTACCAGCCCATTCTTTGCCAATTTGCTCTCTTCGCTCCTCTCTCTCTGTCGCTGGGTTCCTTGGGTTCTGTTCAGTATTTAACTGTGGATGTTTGCCTCTGCTTCCATCAGTCACTGGATGAAGGCTCCAGGATGGTTATAGACATCGAATTCCCTATCAGGAATGGGCATTCGAGGTGGTCTCTACATTATTGCTTAGCTTGCCAATTGGTGTCATCCGTTTAGATCACTAGAGGTTACAATGGTGCCAGATCTGTCTTCTAACCTATGATTCCCCCTTCTCCCTATCCTACCCCTCCAGTCAACCTTCCTGTTCCTCCAAGTCCTACTCTCTCTTCCACTTCTCCCCCTCTCTATTTCCCAGGTCCCCCTCGCCCCCACCCCTCGACGTGTTCCTCATCTGTTTAGAGGATCTTGCCTCATTTCTCTTCTATTGGGTACCATGTATATCCTTTAGGTTCTTTCCTGTTTCCCAGACTCACTGTCAGTGGAAATGCAGACTGGCACTCTCCTGATCCATGTCTAAAATCCATATATGAGTGAGTACATACCATGTTTGTCTTTTTGTGACTGGGTTACCTCACTCAGGATGGTTTCTTCCAGTGCTATCCATTTACCTGCGAATTTCAAGATTCCATTGTTTTTTTTTCTGCTGAGTAATACTCCATTGTGTAAATGTACCACATTTTCTCTATCCACTGTTCAGTTGAGGGGCATCTAGGTTGCTTCCAGGTTCTGGCTATTACAAATAATGCTGCAATGAACATAGTGGAGAAGATGCCCTTGTTGTATGAATTTGCCTCCTTTGGATATATGCCTAAGAGTGGAATTGCTGGGTCTTGTGGTAGATTGATTCCCATTTTCCTGAGGAATCTCCATACTGCTTTCCAAAGTGGCTGTACGAGTTGGCACTCCCACCAGCAGTGGAGGAAGGTTCCCCTCTCTCCACATCCTCTCCAGCATAAATGGTCTTCGGTGTTTTTTATTTTAGCCATTCTGACAGGAGTAAGATGGTATCTCAGAGTTGTTTTGATTTGCATTTCCCTGATGGCTAAGGATGTTGAGCACTTTCTTAAGTGTCTCTTGGCCATATTAGCCTCCTCTATTGAGAATTCTGTTTAGTTCTGTACCCCACCTTTTGATTGGATCCTTTGGTGTTTTGGAGACTTGCTTCTTGAGTTTTTGTAAATGTTGGAGATTAGCCCTCTGTCAGATGTAGGGTCAGTGAATATCTTTTCCCATTCTGTGGACTGCCTTTCTGTCTTGTTGACTGTGTCCTTTGCCTTACAGAAGCTTTTTAGTTTCATGAGGTCCCATTTGTTAATTGTCGATCTCAGTGTCTGTGCCACTGGTGTTATGTTCAGGAAGTGGTCTCCTGTACCAACTCGTTGAAGAGTATCTCCCACTTTCTCTTCTACAAGTTTCAGTGTGGCTGGATTTATGTTGAGATCTTTGATCCATTTGGACTTAAGTTTTGTACAAGGCGATAAACATGGATCTATCTGCAGTCTTCTGCATATCAGTACCCAGTTATGCCAGCACCATTTGTTGAAGATGCTTTCTTTTTTCCATTGTATAGTTTTAGCTTCTTTGTTAAAAATCAAGTACTCATAGGTGTGTAGGTTAAAGTCAGGGTTTTCAGTTCAGTTCCATTGGTCTACCTGCCTATTTTTGTGCCAATACCAAGCTGTTTTCAGGACTATAGGCTATAATAGAACTTGAAATCAGTTATGGTGATGCCTCCTGAAGTTCCTTTATTGTATAGGGTTGTTTTGGCTATCCTGGGCCTTTTGTTTTTTCCATATAAAGTTGATTAATGTTCTTTCCAGGTCTGTGAAGAATTGTGCTGGAATTTTGATAGGGATTGCATTGAATCTGTAGACTGCTTTTGGCAAGATTGACATTTTATTATGTTGATCCTACCAATCCAAGAGCATGGGAGATCTTTCCATTCTCTGGTATCTTCTTTGATTTCTTTCTTTAAAGACTCAAAGTTCTTGATATACAGGTCTTTCACTTCCTTAGTTAACATTATCCCCAGATATTTGATGCTGTTTATGGCTATTGTAAAGGGTGAGGTTTCTCTGATTTCTTTCTCAGTCACTTCATCGTCTGTATATAATAGGGCCACTGATTTTTTTGAGTTTACCTTGTATCCTGCCACTTTGCTGAAGGTGTTTATCAGCTCTAGGAGTCCCCTTGCAGAGTTTTTCGGGTCACTTATGTAAACTATCATATCATCTGCAAATAGTGAAAGTTTGACTTCTTCTTTCCCTATTTGTATCCATTTTATCTCCTTTTGTTGTCTTATTATTGTAGCTAGGACTTCAAGTACAATATTGAAGAGATATGGAGAGAGTGGACAGCCTTGTCTTGTTCCTGATTTTAGAGGAATTGCTTTGAGTTTCTCTCCATTTAGTTTGATGTTAGCTGTTGGCTTACTGTATATTGCTTTTATTATATTCAGGTATGTTCCTGTTATCCCTGATCGCTCTAGGACCTTCATCATGAAGGGGTGCTGGATTTTGTCAAAGGCTTTTTCAGCATCTAGTGAGATGATCATCTGATTTTTCTGTCACAGTTTGTTTATATGGTGGATTACATTGATAGATTTTCTAATGTTGAACCATCCCTGCATTCCTGGGATGAAGCCTACTTGATCATGGTGGATGATTTTTCTGATGTGTTCTTGAATCCGGTTTGCTAGTATTTTATTGAGTATTTTTGCATTGATGTTCATGAGAGAAATTGGTCTATACTTTTCTTTCTTAGTTGTGTCTTTGTGTTTCTTGGGTATCAAGGTAATGGTAGCCTCGTAAAAAGAGTTTGGCAGTGAGTCTCCTGCTTCTGTTGTGTGGAATACTTTGAGGAGTACTGGAGTTAACTCTTCTTTGAATTTCTGGTAGATTTCTGCACTGAAGCCATCTGGGCCTGGGCTTTTTTTGTTTGGGAGACTTTTGATGACTGCTTCTATTTCATTAAGGGTTATAGGTCTGTTTAGATTGTTTATCTGCTCTTGACTTAGTTTTGGCAAGTGATATCTATCCAGGAAATTGTCCATTTCCTTTAAATTTTCAAATTTTTGGGGGTACAGATTTTCAAAGTATGCCTTGATGATTCTCTGGATTTCCTCAGAGTCCGTTGTTATGTCCCCTTTTTCATTTCTGGTTTTGTTAATTAGCATGCTCTCTCTCTGTATTTTGGTTAGTTTGGACAGAGGTTTGTCTATTTTGTTGATTTTCTCAAAGAACCAACTCTTTGTTTCATTGATTCTTCTCAATTGTTCTCCTGGTTTCTACTTGATTGATTTCAGCTCTCAATTTGATTATTTCCTGGCATCTGCTCCTCCTGGGTGAGTTTGCTTCTTTTTGTTCTAGAACGTTCAGCTGTGCTATTAATTCTCTAGTATGACTGTTCTCCAGTTTCTTCATGTGGGCACTTAGTGCTATGAACTCTCCTCTTAGCACTGCTTTCAAAGTGTCCCATAGGTTTGCATGTGTTGTGTCTTCATTCTCATTGAATTCCAGAAGACTTTAATTTCTTTTTTTATTTCTTTCTTTACCCAGGGATGGTGCAATTGAGCATTGTTCAATTTCCATGAGTCTGTGGGGTTTCTGCGAATTGTGTTATTGTTGAATTCTAATTTTAATGCATGGTAGTCTTAGAGGATACAGGGGGTTATTCCAATTTTTTTGTATCTGTGGAGATTTACTATGTTTCCTATTATGTGGTCAATTTTAGAGAAAGTTCCACGTGGCGCCGAGAAGAAGGTATATCCCTTTGTGTTTGGGTGGAATGTTCTATAGATGTCTGTTAAACCCACTTGGGTCATAACTTCTATTAGTTCCTTTGTTTCTTTGTTAAGTTTCTGTCTGGAGGTCCTGTCTATCAGTGAGAGCGGAATGTTGAAGTCTCCCACTATTAGTGTGTGTGATTTTATGTGCAATTTGAGCTTTAGTAATGTTTCTTTCACAAATGTAGGTGCCTTTGTATTTGGGGCATAGATGTTTAAAATTGAGACTTCATCTTGATGGACTTTTCCTTTGATGAATATGAAATGTCCTTCTTCATCTCTTTTGATTGATTTTAATTTGAAGTCTAATTTGTTAGATATTAGGATTGCTACACCCACTTGTTTCTTGGATCCGTTTGATTGGAAAATCTTTTCCCAACCCTTTACCCTGAGATACCGTCTGTCTTTGATGTTGAAATGTGTTTCTTGTATGCAGCAGAAGGATGGGTTCTGTCTTCGTATCTATTCTGCTAGTCTGTGTCTTTTTATAGGCAAGCTGAGGCCGTTGACATTGAGGGATATCAATGACCATTGATTGATGATTCTTGTTTGTGCTTGATTTATTGGTAGTGAAGTTATTTTGTGTAGTTTCTCCTACCTTTTTCTTTTGGTGTTATGTAAAGTGGGATTATATATTGCCTGTGTCTTTGTGAGTGTAGTTATCTTCCTTGGATCTAAGTTTTCCTTCTAGTACTTTCTGTAGAGCTGGATTCATGGATACGTATTGTTTAAATCTGGCTTTGTCATGGAATATTTTGTTTTCTCCATCTATGGTACTTGAAAGCTTTGCTGGATATAGTAATCTGGGTTGGCATCCTTGTTCCCTTAGAATTGTAGGACATCTGTCCAGGATCTTCTGGCTTTCATCGTTTCCATTGAGAAGTCATGTGTAATTCGGATAGGTCTGCCTTTATATGTTACTTGGCCTTTTTCTTTAGCTGCTATTAATATTTTCTCTTTATTCTGTAGGTTTGATGTTTTGATTATTATATGGCTAGGTGACTTCTTTTTCTGGTCCAGCCTATTTGGTGTTCTGTAAGATTCTTGTATTTTCATAGGCATATCCTTCTTTAGGTGAGGGAAGTTTTCTTCTATGATTTTGTTGAATATGTTTTCTGTACCTTTGAGCTGTATTTCTTCGCCTTCTTCTATACCCATTATTCTCAGGTTTGGCTACTTCAGGGTGTCCCATATTTCCTGGATATTTTGTGTTAGGGATTTATTGGTTTTGATGTTTTCTTTGGTTGATGACTGTATATCCTCTAATGAGTCTTCAACACCTGAGATTCTCTCTTCTATCTCTTGTGTTCTATTGGTGATTCTTGCATCTGTAGTTCCTGATCGTTTACCCAGCTTTTCCATTTCCAGCATCCCCTCGTTCTGTGTTTTCTTTATTGTTTCAATTTCAGCTTTCAATCCTTCAACTGTTTGAGTTGTTTCCTTCATTTGTTTGGTTATTTTTTTCTTGGTACTCTTTAGATTCTTTGAGAGATTGGTTTATTTCTTGAATTTTTCCCCCATTTCATGGATTTTTTATTTGTTTTTTCCTCTATTTCTTTAAGGGATTTCCTCGTTTCTTCTTTGAGGGTCTCTATCATCTTCATAAAATGATTTTTAAGGTCTGTCTCCTATGCTTCATCTGTGTAGTGCTTTTCAGGTCTTGCTGGCGTTTGTTCCCTAGATTCTGGTGGAGTCATGTTGTTATTTTGACTGCTGAGTGAGCTCTTATTCTGTCTTCTTCCCATTTTTTTCTTCCAGTGGGTGCTTGTGGGGTCTTTCTGTCTTCACTGGTCTCCTTCCTTCCTGAAGCTGACTGGGATCACCGGAGTTTGGGGCCTGGAAAGGCTGATGTCTTTCCTGTGTGGGTGGGTCTTCTGGATGCCAGGTGTGGCCCCTGAAGATCGAGGGGGTGGTCCCCCCGGAGACCCAAGCTCACCTAGCTGGGATCACTGGAGTTTGGGGCCTGTGTTTATCTGATCTTGATTTAACTTTGGTAAGTAGTATCTATCAAAAAATTTATTCATTTCTATTAGATTTTACAATTTTGTGTAGTACAGGTTTTTGAAGTATGGCCTAATGATTCTCTGAATTTCCTCAGAGTCTGTTGTTATGTCCCCTTTTCCTTTTAAATTTTGTTAATGTGGATTTTCTCTCTCTGCCTTTTAGTTAGTTTGGATAAAGGTTTATCTATCTTGTTGATTTTCTTGAAGAACCAATTCTTTGTTGATTCTTCGTATGTTCCTTTTGTTTCCCTTTATTGATTTCAGCCCTCATGTTGATTATTTCCTGTCATCTTCTTAGGTGTGTCTGCTTCTTTTTGTTCTAGAGCTTTCAGGTATGCTGTTAAGACATTAGTATGAGATCTCTTTAAATTCTTCATAAAGGCCCTTCTTGCTATGAGCTTTCCTCTTAGCACTGCTTTCATGGTGTCCCATAAATTTGGGTATGTTATGCATTTATTTTCATTGAATTCTATTAATTATTTCTTCCTTGACCCAGTGGTAACTCAGTAGAGAGCTGTTCAATTTCCATGAGCTTGTAGACTTTCTGCTTTAATTCATGTGGTGTAATAGGACACAGGGATTATCTTGCTTGGTTGCTGCATATAGTATCCGTTTTGGAGAAGGTTCCATGGGGTGCTGAGAAGAAGGTACATTCTTTTGTGTTTGGGTAAAATATTTTGTAGATATCTGTTAGGTACATTTGAGTCATAACATCTGTTAGTTTCATTATTTCTCTGTTTAGATGGCATGTCCTTTGGTGAGAGTGTGGTGTTGAAGTCTCCCACTATTAATGCATGATTCAAGCTTTAGTAATGTTTCTATTACTAAAGATAGATGTTCAGAATTGAGACATCATCTTGATGGATGTTTCCTTCGATGAATATGAAATGCCCTTTTACATCTCTTTTGATTAATTTTGGTGAGATGTCTGTTTTTTTTAGATATTGGAATAGCTATACGCCAGTTTGCTTCTTAGATCCATTTGATTGGAAAATCTTTTTCCACTCTGAGGTAATGTATATCTTTGGTGTTGAGGTGTGTTTCTTGCATGTAGCAGAATGATAGATCCTGTTTTTGTATCCTGTTAACTTGTGCCTTTTTATTAGCAAATTGAGTCCATTGATATCGAGGGATATTAATGACCAGTGACTGTTACTTCCTGTTATTTTGGTGGTGGTGATGGTGATAGTGTTTGTGTGTGTATGTTTCTCTTCCTTGGGTTTTGCTGGTGTGAGATTATCTAGTTCCTATTTTTTTGTGCTTGTAGTTAACTTCCTGGGGTTGGAGGTTTCTTTCTAGTACCTTCTGCAGAGCTGGATTTGTGGCTTTGTCAAGAAATATCTTGTTTTATCCATCTATGGTGATTGACTATTTTTCTGAGTATAGTAGTCAAGACTGGCATCTGTGGTTTCTTTGAGTCTGCAAGACATCAGTCCAGGCTCTTCTGGATTTTACGGTCTCTGTTGAGAAGTTGAGTATGATTCTAATAGGTTAGCCTTCATATGTTACTTGGCCTTTTCCCCTTGTCACTTTTTAATATCCTTTCTTTGTCCTGTGTGCTAAGTGTTTTACTTATTATGTGGTAAAGGGTTTTTCTTTTCTGATCCAATCTATTTAATGTTCTGTATGCTTCTTGTACCTTTACAGGCAAGTCCTTCTTTAGGTTGAGAAAATTTTCTTCTGTGATTTTGTTAAATGTGTTCTCTGGGTTATTCAACTGGGTTTCTTCTCCTTCTTATTCCTATGATTCTTATGTTTGGTTTTTTCATAGGGTCCAAGATTTTCTACATATTTTGTGTTAGGAATTTTTTAGAGTAAATATTTTCTCTGGTAAATGGATCTATTTCTTCTATCATATCTTAAACACTTAAAATTCTGTCTTCCATTGCTTATCTTCTGCTGGTGATGCTTGCATCTGTAGCTCTTGGTTGCTTACCCAGATTGTCCATTTCCAGGATTCCCTCTATTTGTGCTTTCTTTATTGTTTCTATTACCATTCTCAGGTCTTGACCCCTTTCCTTCATCTGTCTGTTTTTTTCTTGGCTTTCTTTTAGGGATTTATTGATATCTTCAATTTTTGTTTGTCTTTTCCTCGAATTCTTTAATATTTTTTCATATCTTCTTTAAGGACATCTATCATCTTTAGAAAGCCATTTTATAAAGGTCATTTTCTTATACTTCAGCCACATTGGATTATTCAGGTCTTGCTGTTGTGAAATGGCTGGGCTCTGGGGATGCCATATTGCCCTTTCTTGATTGTGTTCTTATACTGGTGTTTAGGCATAGGGATTTGAGATTCTTATAGGTCTAGGTATTGATTCCTGCATCTATCTTTGTTGGGTGGGAGTGTTGTTCCTTAGATTCCCTTGCCTCTCTGGTCTTCTGGCCTAAATGGCCAAGGGTTCTGATGACTTGTTTGTCTTCAGGTCCAGTGTGGTGTCCCTTCTGAGGGGGGATTTTGGGACAGTGGTCCCTAGATATGGCCTGGCCTCTGGTAGAGATGGATTTTCTTCTGAATTTGTAGATCAGGATATGGAGCCCAGGAGAGGGGGTGCAGTATGGGGTCCCTAGATCTGGCCTGTGCTTTGGTAAATCTGAAGTCTGCTTCTAAAGTTATAGGCCTGGGGCCCCTAGATCCATCCTGGCCTCTGGTAAAGTAGAGGTCTTCTTCAGAAGTTACAGACCAAGATATGGAGCCAGGAAGTAGGTGGATGGGGTGTGTAGTCTGGGGTTGTTGGGCAGGCCTAAAGGGGTTTTGTGGGTGGTGTGCAGTGTCTTGCCTAGGGTTCCTAGGACCAGCCTAGTCTTGTAAGGCTACCAGGGTGTGGGCCCTAGTATGGAGCTCAGCGGAGAGGGTGCAGCCTGGGGTTATTGGGCAAGTTTTAAGGGACTCCAAATTTAAGAAGTTATTTCACATAAGTGTTAGGAAATTTTAAAAGCGTGAGTTCTATTATAAAACTGTAGCCACAGTTTTCCTGTCCTGACCACCTAGTCCCAAATAATAGCTTAGAAACTTAATATTATTTATAAATGCTCAGCCAATAGCTCAGGCTTGTAGCTATCTAACTCTTACATTTAAATTAACCCATATTTTTTGTCTATGCTTTCCACATGGCTCACAGCTTGTTAATTCATTGTCTATACATCCTGCTTTCTTGGCATCTAGCTGGCATCTCCTCTGATTCTGCCCTTCCTCATGCCATCATCCTCAGTTTGGTTTTCCCACCTAAATTTATCCTGTTGATCCCAGTCAGCTTGTTTATTAAACCAATTATAGTGGCATATATTTATGCACTGTACAGAAGGATTATACCACAACATAAAACAAAAAAATATTTTCTTTTTTTTCTTTTGCTTTAGGTGTGGGCTTTACTATAATTATTACTTTGAAACAAGACTAACCTCAGAAAATAGAAATTAAAAATCATTTAAATAGAAACTCATGTACTTACTCATTTGAAACCGGGGCTACTGTTGTATATTTGAGGCCAATCTGATGATAGTTCCCACCACTCCAAGGAACTGAGAAAATTGTCTTTAAAAAACCCAACCAATCAACCAAACAAACTAACAAGCAGCAGATGAGGCTGAGGTTGTGGCTCAGTTGGTGGGATGCTTTATTTTATTTTGCATGTATGGGTGTTTTGCTTGCATGTATGTAGTTCTGGAAACCCCTGTGTGCCTAGTGCCCAAAGAGACCAGAAAAGGGCATTGGATTCCCTGGAACTGGAGTTACAGATGGTTGTGAGCCATTATGGAGATGCTGCCAATGGAAATTGGGTTTACTGCAAGAGCAGCCAGTGCTCCTAACTCTGAGCCATCCTTTCAACCCCTAAAATGAATGTTCTCAGTTATGAAATTTTAGTTATAAATTCAAAAAAGAAACATGCTTGGAAAAATTATTCATAATCATAGTTTGATAAAGTACAGTCATTTGATTTTTATTTTCGCACTCAGGAAGCTAAGTGTTGTCTCATTAGCACCACTATTCTTTTTCATTTCCATCCATTGTTTGGCAGTCCAGTGTTTGCACTTGTCAATGGAGCAACCACATAAAGACCAGCATTTTTACTCCAGAGAAAGTGGAATGCCAGCAGCTGGCAAAACAAAATAACAGTTTCATGTGGACAAAGCCAGGATTCAATATATTGTGCTGTAGCAAGGTGGAAAATTTGACTTGGGACAAGGAACAAATACTGTATTCAGTATGGGGTGATTTGCTCTCCTTTGTTTTGTTTTTTATGAAAGGAAATGCTATCTACATTGTTACAACTGAACTATCTTTGGAGAAGACTGAATAATTATTTGCATTACAGAAGATATGCTGCAGCAGTCTTATCTCTAGTTCCATGGTTAATAATCTTATGTGAATAATAGAACCTTTAAATTGATAATGAATTTCACTACAAATTCAAGTGCAGAATGCTAAAATAAATTTTTAATTGCTGACATGAATTTGGATGATCAACATCTTCCAATATGGCACCTTGTTTTGATTTTGTTTTCCTAATTGTCTGAGTTTTTAAAACTTGGGTGCCTTTTCTTCGGTGTGGTGGTGAAAGCCTGAGAGTCCTTGGAGCTTCTGTACAGTGACCTCCATGGCCTACAGTTGACCAAAGGACACTGAATTCACCCAGTACCCCACACCTTGGTAGGCAGACCATTCAAGTAGACTGTCTCCATTGAAGACAAATAGATGGAGTGATCCTTAAATGTGTCTGCCTTGTGTCACTTGGATGACATCTTCCCTTTTCATTTTGTTAATTATTCCCCAGATTTTCCAATGGTTATATAGGATCTAATGTATTAAAAGTCAGGCATTAAAGGCTGCCTCCAGGCGTGGTGAACCTGTAATTTTGATCAATTGTTGTTTTATTTGTCAGTTTGTTTTGGGAGACAGAATCTCTATGTATCTCAGGCTGACCTCAAACCCACTACCAACAAGGACCTTGAACTCCTAAGCCTTCACCTCCATACCCTAAGTGCTGTGCACTACTGTTCCTGGTAGTCAGAATTTGGACCAGGTTTTTCATGTTCTTGGCTTCTTATTCAAAGAACTGAGATAAAAATCCACATAGATCTTAAAAAGTAGCAAGACAACTTTATTCAAATCAAAGCAGTAGTAGATATTAGAAGGGAATATACAGTCAAGATGGACAGCAGGCCACACAAACAAAAGTTTCAACAGCCTCAGTTACTGTTTGAGACTTCCTTTTAAGGAGTTTAAAAGAAGTTTGGTTGTTAAAGAGTGCAGTTTGGATGGTTCTCTGTTTTGGCTGGAAGGTTGTTATACAAATGTTTTCTCTACTGTGAATGTCCCTTCCTGTAATGCATCTAATTTTAATCATATGCATGCTCAATTGTGTTCAGGCATAAGATGATAAACAGAGGGTTCTTCCTAAAAGGCTACTTTAGGATATAGTCTTCATACCCAACAATAACTCAAGACAGAGGGGCTCCCCACTTTCTGTGACTGAACACAACATAAATATTGATGAACAGGATCTACGTAAGTTTGATACTTGTTAATGATAGGAGAAACTTATTCCATTGTTCAGAGGGAATGGGTGTATACCTCCATGCAAATTGGAGTCCTCAGTTGCTAGGAGCATTGTTCAGAGTCAGAGATGCTTCCATAGTACATGCAGATAAAAGTCTCAGAATACCAAGTGCATTGTTAGAAGAGGGGTATGCACATAGCCCAAACCAAGTAGAGTCCTAGGTTAGTAAACTATTCCCTATGCTTTCCTGACTCATCTTCATGCCAGGTTTATGTGTGCTTGGAGTTTTGATCCAGAGCTTTTTGTGCATACTAAATCGGCACTCTATCAATTGAGCTATACCCTCAGTCCTGAACTGAGTCAGCTTCGGAATCTCATCACATTCTGCTTACTGCACCAGTATGCATTTTTGTTTAATCGATGTAGTTGTTACTCTTTTCATCACTATTACCAAGAAAACAACATAAGGAGAAAACTGTTTTGCCTGTGGCTTCGGACATTTCTGTTCATCTTGTCAGGAAGGGTAGAATGGAGCAAAGCCACTCAGATCATGGCTGACCAGAAGCGGAGAGAGAATGCCTCCATTGGCTGGTTTCCCCATTTTCACCTTTTACTCCACAGCTCCTCTTGCCCCCAGCCTACAGAATGGTGCCACACACATTCAAGATGGCTCTTACAGCTAAGTCATTCCACTCTGGAGACGTCTTCTCAGATATACCCAGAGCTGTGTTTTAGTCATCTCTAGGCAAGGCTGGGCATGTTTCCTGCTGAGTAGTGCTTTGCTGTGCACACAGAAGAACCTGAGTTAGGTCCTCGGCATTGTGTAAAAAGTTGCACGTGGAAGTGCGTACTGGGAGGTGCAGACAGGAGGCTCCTTGGGGCTTGTGGGCCAGTCAGCCTAGCCAATCAGTAAGTTCCAGGTTCAGTGAGAGACCCTATCTCAAAAATACAAGGTGGAGAGTGATAAAGGAAGACCCCCAGTATCAACACACACACACAAGCATGCACGCACACACGCACCCACGCATGCATGCACACACACACACACACACACAAACTACATAAAGATGTAACAAAAATAATGTAAAATAAATTAACCATCAAAATCCAGGGCTGAAGGCAATCTGGTGCCATAATTTCTCTGCACAGTTCCATACACATCCTGCATTTATTACACCTTTGTGTACATGAGTTTGAGGAGACTTACATAGGCAAGTGACTGAGTCTGAGTCAACAAGATGCCATTCCAAATTTGCCATTCCAGTCTTATCAGCCAGGCTATTTGTCATTAGCTGCCCACCAAATGCTGGCACCTCCCACTTCCTGAGTTTGCCCCATCTTCACTTCAGCTTTTACTCTTGGTTGTCTGGGAGAATTCTTTTTCTTTAGGATGCAGAACTGCCCAGCTCTCTAACTCCTTCTTCTACACAGCCAACTCTACCAAGGAGGGTAATGGACTATGAGACTGTGGAGAAATTAGAACCTACTTGCGGTGTAGTGTTGAGTGGGAACTTTTTTGTTTACCATATAGAAATATAACATTCATTAACCAAGGTGTGTATAAGTGTGTGTGTGTGTGTGTGTGTGTGTGTGTGTGTGTGTGTGTGTGTGTGTGTGTGTGGTTCTGGGAATAGAACTGGAACCTCATGTGAACTAGCTAAGTATTCTGCCACTGAGCTGTATTTCTAGCCCATCCAAGAGTTTTCTACACAGTGTTTACTTGTATATTGGTGGACATAAGTAGGTATGAGCACATGCCCATGAGAATTTGTTGAACTGTCACTGCTCTGGAACCAAGTGACACACTTAAGAGCACCCACTGCTCTTCTAGAGGACCTGAGTTCAATTCCCACCATCTAAATGGTGGCTCACAACCATCTGTAACTCCAGCTCCAGGGGATCTGATGCCTTCTTCTGACTTCTCTGAGCACCAGGCACACAGGTGGTATGCATACAAGCAAAATAATCACGTAAATAAAATAAATAATATTTTAAGAAGTTTTTAAAAGTGTAATGGTGAACTCTGACCTCTTGCCATAGCTGCCATTGCCCAGCTGCATGTGTGTTGTGCGCACACTCAATTTTAGGGATTAGATGAAGCAGTGAAGACCTCTGGGGTACAGTTGACAAATTTCAAGTCTCTATTTCATTTTTCAAACAAAGATAGACAAGACAGAAAGGAAAACTACCTTCATGCATCAATCTGACATTTTGTCTTTGCTGTCATTTATTCTCTTCACAGATTACATTTCTGCTACCTCAAATGATGCCTGAAGAACTAATGATAAAATTACAGGTGGTGAAGGTATGACGATGACCACTACAGACTCCACTGTTAACCTCTCTATTTCTCATGAATTCCGGCTATTCCCGGGAAGTAACAAAGCCAATCATTTATAGAAAATAGAAGTGTGTGGTCATAAAGTCTTCTGATCGCTAGGAATTTTCAAGGCAATCTTATTATTCTCTCAAGAGAATCTTAACATTTCTTTCTGTTGGTGATAATTAAGATTCACTTACTACTTAGCAGAAATAGCCTTTCTTCACTTAGAAGGAAAGACTGGTACCTTCCATGTCCTTACCCTTGTGCTGGGATTTTGTGTTTTCTATTAAAAGGATGAAGACAAAAGAGCTTTACAGGATGAAATAAAGGCCTTAAAAACTGCATTGGAGAATGCAAATAAGAAGATGGAGAGGTACTGGGCTTAGGGATTCACATGTTGTCTGTCTGAAACCGAAAAACTATTTAACCACATGCTAATGTGTTCCAGGATTAGAAAGGAATCAGATCAGATCAACAAAAACTGGGAAAGGAAGTTCATCATCCTCAGGAACAGGTACAGTGTAAACAGTGTACATATAGGTATTCAGATGAGTTCCATTTGTAGAAATATAGCCACTCATCTTTTCAGACAACTGTGATGTTTGCATTTTTCTTTATATATCAGTTAATGTTAAATGACCTCACATAAAAGAGTGTAATGCCACCTATCCAGGCATCTTCCTCAGCAGCAGTTTGGTTTGCATATAGTCATGAAAAGTGTTTTGCATCTTCACAAAGTGCCTTATATACCAGGTCCTTTACCCACGGCCCCTTTATCTCTCGCCCCCACTTTTCTCACACAATCATTTCATTTCTTTTCCCTCAATTATGTTTGCTTTTTTTCTAATGGTGAAAATGGAAGTGTAAAATTCTGGGTCAAGCATTGTGCCATACACATGTAATCCCAGCACTTGGGAGGATTTCTAAGAGTGGGAGGCTACTCTTGGCTCCATCATAACTTCGGAGACAACCTGGATTATATAAGTGAAACACTGTCTTCAGAAAGCATGAATAAAAAAGGACAGAAGGAAAGGAGAGAGGAGGGAGTGAAAGAAGAAACTAAAATCCTGACTAACAGTAAAATTTGTATTGAATAGAAATGCTGTGCAGAGTAAGTGTAGCTTTTCTCCTTTGTTCTATCATATGAACATTTAAAAACACATTTCCTGTAGGCTTCAGCGGATGGACACTGTAACGATACGTGACACACAATTACTGAAAGTAAAGCTAAGTATTTAATGTAGAAATTACTCACAAGATACCAAACAAGTAACCCAGAGGAGATAAGCAGTTTTCCGCTCGAACCGGAAGCCGGACTCCGGGAAAAGAGACCGAGACTTCCTGTGTGCTGTCTTTTATGCCTTCCCCCGTAACGCCCTCTAGCCATGCCCAAAGTGGGCATGCCCAAAGTGGGCATGGCTAGTGGCGTAGTTCTGCCTACGTACGTATACGTCTTTACGTCCAGCCGTATACGTCTTTAGTCTTGCCTAAAGTGGGTGTGGTTAGCGGTGTGGTAAACTGCCCTTTTATTACCTCATCTGTATGCGCCTCTAATAAGTCACATGTTTAATAGCGGCATACAGACTTCCTCCTACAATTTCCTGTCCACTTGTTTCCTCACTTAACTTCCCCCCACATTTTCTTAGTCATCACTTACTGGAACTTTCTTTGCAAGAAACTTAATAGCGAAGGGCAGTGACAGATTGTAGGTCCAGTGTAGGCCAAGCCTGAAGTTCATGCATGACATTAATGCATTGCATTTGCTCTACAGGGTAATAAACAGTACACTACATGTCATAAGCACATGACACCCATGGTGCATAAAAATCCTACACCCAGTGCTGAAATAGTTCAGACTGGCTACCAACCAAGGTCTCACATGATGCCAAATGGAAAGCACAGGTCCCCTTCTCTGGGGGAAAGTGTCTTCTTTGTGTTCCTGTTCGGTTCTACATATCTGCTGGTGACTCTTGTGCTCTATAAATATGTATACTTTTTGGGTTTGGCTGTCCGATACAAGATCTCTAACACCCTGGCAGGTCTTGAACTCACAGCAATCCTCCTGTCAGAACCCAATGTGCTGGAAGAGAAGAAATGACTCCCATAGTTGTCTTCTGACCACCACAAGCACTCTGTGGCATGTACATGTCCACACACCCAAACACAGGGCGAGTAAAAAACAAGAAATTGTATCACAGTTGAAATACATGGGGAAATGGAGTGAGCAGTAGTACACAGCTGCCAGGTATGAGGAGGGAGCAGAGCACACCCATTCATGGGCATGTAGACTATACACATTACAAAGAGGGAATGGGGAAGAAATGATCATTTTTGGTGTTGAGCAATATTCTGTCTACCCTGGACACTCTTTTGGTCCCCAAATATTTATGCCTGTCTGTAGCATGAATAATAAAAACCCAGAGACATGCCGGGCGGTGGTGGCACATGCCTTTAATCCCAGCACTCGGGAGGCAGATCTCTGTGAGTTCGAGGCTAGGCTGGACCGACAGCCTCCAAAACAATACAGAGAAACCCTGTCTCGTAAATACCAAAAAAAAAAAAAACCCAGAGACAGATATTGGGGTTCAGGCTGAAGATCAGAAAAGCAAAGATCCTCTCCTCACCGTGGCTGGAGACTCAGTCTCAGAATACAGCATGAAACACTGGGCTCCTGTCTTTTATACACCACTCTGGGGTGGATTAAAGGTTTGAGCTCTGTTTCTATTTTAGACTGATTCACTCTCATGTAGCCCTGGGTGGCCTAGAACTCACAGAGATCCATCTGCCTCTGTCTCCTGAGTCCTGTGATTAAAGGTGTCTACCACCACTACCCAACAAGATAAATGTTGGTCTTATCCTATGATGTCTATACGTGTTGTTACATTGCTTCTTTTGTTTCAGCTTTCACGTCCTAAAGGATGAGATGTTCACTAGACACACGCTTTTCCGGCAGTTTGCAATGATTGCTGACACCTCCTTCAATTACATTGTAAGTACTTTGCATACATGCATCTGTGAACACAGAAGCTCTAGTGATAGCACACAACAGTCACTCTACAAGCTCCTGAAGGCATAGAATAAAGTGCAGGGCCCCAAGGAGCTCAGTTAGTGTGAAATACAGATGTGTAAATAAGGATGCTATAATGCAGCATGATGGTTGAGCTGAGATAAAAGTTAGTGCAGATACAGAGGATGGGACTCTTGTGCTGGGTAGTAATAGTGCCTGCCCATTTGTTCACCTTTGCCCACAGATATTCTGTTGGCAAGTGTCAGAGCTCAAGTTCAAGTCTACAGTCACTTTCAAAGGGAAGTAAGCACCAAGTCATTCATTCTGATTAGAAACTGTACATACCAGATTTGCATAGCTATGACAAAACATCTAAGACCTTTGAAGTAAAAGTTTACTTAGCTTACAGTTGGAGCTTCAAAATCCAAATAACATAGTGTAGGCTGGTGGCAAGGGCTGCACCATTTCACGATAAACAGCAAAGGTAGGAGAGTCTGTCAGGACAAGTGGTCACCTCCTTAAGTCAGGAAGCAGAGGCAAAAGAAGAACCCAGGTTTGCACTGAGCTGAACTCAAGGAACCCAGTGACAGAGAGGAAGGTCTGATGAGCATAGGGGTCAAGACTGGACTTGTTTAACCCACAGAAACAGCTGACCTGAACAAGAGGGAGCTCTTGAACCCCAGACTGATGGCTGGGAATCCAGCATGGGACTGCTCCAGACCCCCTGAATGTGGGTCTGGCCTAGGCCTAGGCAATCTATGGGGCCTTGGGTAGTAAATCAGGATTTATCCCTGGCATACAAATGAACTTTGGGTGCCCATCCCATAATGAGAGTTGCCCTCTCAGCTTGAACTCTTGGGGTAGGGCCTAGGCCCTGTCCTGGATGAAATGACAGACTATGGACACCCCCCATAGGGGGTCTCACCCTCCCTGGAGAAAGGAGTGAGGATTAGGGGAGGGAGGGTTGGGGAGGTTGGTGGGAAGGTGTGGAAAGAGGGGAGGGAGAGGGAGAGGGAGCTGGGATTGACATGTGAAGTAACCTTGTTTCTAATTTAAATTTAAAAGTAAAATAAAAAAGAGCATTATTAAAAAAAATGAACCCAGGTTTGCTCCATGCAACCACCATCTAGTTGAAACTCAAGACTGCACAAGAACACCCTTCTGAGAGCACACCCCAAAGTGACAAAAGGACCTCCCCTGTGGCAGCGCCTCTTGAAGGCTCCCTCACTTATTAGTGCCATGTTGGGGATCACCACCATATTTAGACCGTAGCATAGCAGACCTGTGGATCAAGTCTAGCTCTGGTATGGACTATCACTTACCCTGTTTCAATGAGAGAATACTGCTTATGAAAGGGAATGGTGGCCAGTGTAGAAACAGATCTGGTAAATTTCAACTGACAAGTCTGTCAGCATTAGTGGTAACTCCTTTCAGCCTCTGCTGCCATGGGGTTTTCTTTAGATCAGTTAGGCTATTTTGTTTTGTTCTTTTTTTTTTTTTTGGTTTTTTGAGACAAGGTTTCTCTGTATTGTTTGGAGGCTGTCCTGGAACTCGCTCTGTAGACCAGGCTGGCCTTGAACTCACAGAGATCCGCCTGCCTCTGCCTCCCAAGTGCTGGGATTAAAGGTATGCACCACCAACACCCGGCTATTTTTGTTTTGTTTGTAGAACACAGCATGAGAAACAGGCTGTAGGGTGTTGCTGTAAGAGGCTTATAGTCTAAAATAATTTTTTTCTAATTCTTTTCAACATTTTTCACTTCAACAGCCTTATTTACATATCTGAATTTCACACTAGCTGAGCTCCTTTTCTAGGTATAAGCTACTACAAAGTGTTCTGAAGTATCCTGTCAGGACAGTATTTTTACCTAAATCTATTTAGAAACCTGAGAGTTTTAAGAATTGTCTTCTAAGCAGGGTGGTGGTGGCACATGCCTTTAATCCCAGCACTCAGGAGGCAGATGCAGGTGGATCTCTATGAATTCAAGGCCAGCCTGGTCTACAAAGCAAGTTTCAGAAAGTCAGTACTACACAGAGAAACCCTGTCTTAAAAACAAGCAAACAATTGTCTCTTGAAATATTCCAAAACTGGTTTGCATAGAGAAAAACATGTGTAGTACTTTCTCCCTGCCTTTTCTCCTTCTCACTGAAGTTTGAAAATTAACATGGCATTATCCTAATCTTAGATGTTTAACCAGCCCGACAAACAAAACAGAAAGTTCCACAAGAAGGCTATGTCACTCAATCAGATATTTTTAGTGTTTTTGGGGGGGGTATAATCAATGTATCTATTCCTTTTGTTTGTTGAATTGCATTTCTTAAGTCTCCTTAACCAGTGCTTTATCATATCTGCTGCAAATAAATCAATAATAAGGATCCCCTTTAACTTTCAATGTTATATCCTGTGACAAGATAGCAGATATTGCTGTCTGAAAAACTTCAGTCCTGTTACATGTTTACTATATATGCATTGTACATATGGCACTGTCTTCTCTCCTCAACCCTATACATACATGCACTTTGACTTATTAAGACTCCAGAGTCATCAGGAAGCAAGGGGGTCTTGTTACGTCACACATTTTAAGTAGATTCTGAGTTGTGTCCTCTACCTCTGGGTTAAAGGAGTCTTTGGCCACTCTTATATGTATTCGTTAAGTTTGGCAAATGTCCTCAAAGCCAAAGGGAGCTAAAGAATAGGAGATGTAGTATCCATCTTTACTCAGTCTTGCATGTAACAGTGTTCTTGACTATACTTTTTATTTTTATTTTTTAAATTTTATGTGTGTGACTGCTTTGTCTATGTGTGTGTGTCTGTGTACCATATGTGTGCAAGTGCCCAAGAAGGCTGTCAAGTCCCCTGGAACTGGAGTTACAAGTGGCTGTAAGCTGCCACATGGGTGCAGCTAGTGTTCTTATCCATTGAGCCATCCTACCAGCTCCTTCATTATACTTCCCACTGGTATGACAACTTTGAGGGATACAAGAGGTGGAGGCGTTATTCGAGTTTACATTTTCCTCTCATGTTTTACTAGCTGTAATTGTCCCGCATCATATCCACGACTCTCTTGGATCTTTTCATTTCCAGTGTCTTCTGCCTTTCCTGAGGCCACATATTTTTTACACGCATTTTCTATCCACCTAGCCTAATCTCACACACCCCCCCTTGTGGTGCACGCCACAGTAAACTCAGCAGAGTAGCCCTCTTCTAACAAGTGTCTTTCACTCATCTATGGTAGGTCAATTGGTTTGTCCCCATTAAACATTTAATCCCACATCCCTTTGTGAGATTATGCTACGGGGATAGAAAAAAATACATGTAAACACGTACATGTGCATGAATATATAAATAATGATAATGAACTCACCAAGAAAGATGAAGGAAATAGATAAGAGGGGAAAACATAAATTCTAAGCAGTGCTTCTGCTTCAGGAGAAAGTCTCTCACTCATTTGTTTTTCCTCTTGCCTTTTTGCCAGCCCATTCTTAGCAATATTGGCACACTGCCGGAGATCCCAGCAGCTATTTGGTATTGGAAGTAACCTTGTGACCCTGACCTGTCACTGTGTGGTGCCCTTCCATATCTAAAGGGCATTAGTTTTAGGACCACACAGAGATACCAAGATCCTTGGATGCGCAATACCTATTGTTTTTAGAGAGACTTAGTATTTGTGTGTGATGTTTTACAAGCCTCCATACACTTTAAATCTCTCAAGATTACCTGTACTACCTAAAGCAATATATTATGCATTGGATAATTTACATAATTAATATAATGTTGATGGTTGCCATTGCATCGCTTAGGGAATAATGACAAGGAAAAAGATGTCTATACATGTTCATTGCAGAAATAATTTAGGAGGTTTCTTTAGTGTATTTTTTTCTCCTGTGCAGCTTGAAGCTGCAAACAAAGAACTGTGCCCATGTAGGGCCAACTTGTAGAAAATCCCAAGTTGAAGGGGATAATCAAAAGAAAGTAGAGTCAGAAGAGACACTGAGGAAAAATTGTTTTAATTGTCTCTCAAAATAGCCTCAGTAAAGCAGTAAGCCTTTGCTACTACTTGTTGTTGATGATGGTGCTGATGTTGATTTCAGTTGTGGCATCTCTGCATTACATTACCCAGGGTAGTCTCAAACGTCTGGGATTAAACAATGCTCCTGCTTTGGGCATTTGAGTATCTGGGACTCTAGGTGTCCACCATCATTGATTTACAGGAAAAGATTTCTCCCTCTGTACTTGAAAAAATAAGTTAGAAGCTGAGTTTACATGTCACAGTAGAGGAGTTAAAAGAGTGTGATGGGCATTCTTGGTTGTCAACTTGACTACATCTAGAATTACCTAAAAGCCAAGGAACTGGGTAAACCTGTGAGAGATTCCTGATTCAATCATTGAAGTAGGAAAGTCCACCTTAAATCTGGATTTTTTTTGAGATGGGAAGATCCATCTTAAATCTAGACCACCACACTTGCTAGCAAGTTCATTTCTTCACTGGCATTACAGCCTACTTCTTTGGGATTCTGGCATATACCAAAAACCAACTGAGACATTCATTTTCTTAGACTGAACAACTACTAGATTTTCTTGACCTTTCCATAAGGAAAAAGTCATTGTTGAAATAAACCACTCTAATAAATCTAACTAAGCCTTGTATAGTTAGGTTCACTATATCTGCTTTGCTACTCTAGAGATGCCTGACTAATACAAAGGGTGTCCACATCCCTCTGCTTTAATTATGATTTCCTCTTGACCCACGGTACCTGCTGCTTGTGTCTTTCAGAAAGTCAAGCCCTTGTATGTGAACTCCACAATGAATGAGTCATCCCCTCCGACAAATGTTTTTCACCCAGCCGTGGTAGGTCAATTGCCTTTCCCTACCAAACATTTAATCGGTTAATACAATTGAAGCACAGTAATGAAACTTTTTGGCTAATGTGCAGGTGGAGCACAAGTTTGTGGACATACCCAGTGACCAGGTGACCTATGCACATTTGCCGAAAGGTAAGAATCTAGAGAGTGGGGGTGGGGTATTTCCCATAATGCCAACCTAGCATATCTGAGGCCCTGGCAGCCATCATATCACCAAAGGAAAACAAGCTAAGACTCCTATTGTTAAGAAAAAGAGTTCACACAGAGAAGGAGGATGCAAAACAGGTTAGCCTGCTTGTCTCCTCCTCTTCTATACTCCAGGCTGGCCTCAAACCGCACAGAGAACCTCCCTCCATTTTGCTTTTCTTGTTTGGTTAAGGTATTTGGTATTATGGGTGAAACTGGGACTTTTCAGCCAATTTATAAACTTTATGAATTTATGTATTCTGACTGCTGCTAGTTGAAAATGAATTTTGTCTTTCTTCAAACTCAGAAACTATCTCAGTTAAAATGTTACTTCTTTTTACTAGACTGCAAAAAAAAGGAAAAAAAACACCCCAAACCCTGAATCTCTAGTTAAATGTCTATTTATCCAATTTAATAATTAGCAGAAAAATAAGACTGTTTCTTGCAAATTTCTCTTTGATCAACCCCTAAAGATCTTCACATTTGATGTGTTCTTAAACTCCAATTTATTTTGTCTATATACATCTGTAAAACATTTCTCTGACCTTGGAAAACAAAATAAATCTGTGTAAGAGTGCTCAGGGTGAGGGCAGAGGCATGCACTCAGAGACATATATTTGTGGGCTGAGGGTGGATCTCAATGTTAAAGTGCTTCCTTAGAGAATATGAGAACCCAGGTTCATCTAGGATTGGGGAAAGATGATTCATTACTTAAAGCTTGTAAATTTGTAGAGCATAGTCGGCAAATAGAATTAACCAAGTATAGTATTGTAATTTTGAATAATGAGCATTGATCATGACTGATCACTGAATGAGTGATTCAGTTGGCATATCTGGAAACATCTAAAAGTAGACTAGGTAATGAAACTTTCTGCAAGGGGGTTGTGTGTGATAAGAGTTTAAATCCTGGCATCTGCAGACAGTGTGAAGGGTCTCTTTCTGGGCATCTGTGCAGTGGGAAAGTTTCCTGCGGTTATATGCACTGCTGATATCAGATAAGGTCAGTGGTTGTCTTCCTAGGGACAAAGGAATCTTTGAGCAATCACAGTGACAGTGCCTCCTCGGAGCTGACTACAGATTACAGTCATGCTCAGATTGGACTCCATAATTTAGGAAACAGCAATGTTTAAAGATGTCAGTATTTAAATAATGAACTGGATCTGTTAAATTGCAAATCCCAACTCATACGATAAGTTACTTCTAAAATACCTAAATGTACTTGTGGCTTATCACCCCCCCAAAAAAAAACTTGGATTGGTAAATTTAGAGTTTGTTGTTGACCTGAAATTTGAATTAGGAAACTATGACATCAGCAGTGAATTCCCAAACAATCCAGTTGTGGACACTGCATCCACAGTTGACTTTCCAGGACTGGATACATCCCAGTAGAAAGCCTTTGCCTCATATTCTCTCAAGGTGCTGACTTACACACACACACACACACACACACCTATGTAATTTTTAATTGACTTTCCAAGAGTGAGAAAATTGTCTTTCAAAGGTATACTTAAAGTGTTAACAAGTCACTGTACATGGAAAGCAGCCCTGGCTGAAAAAAACACAACCAAGCCTTCCTCATCCTTGGAAATGCAAAATGCAGAATTGTCTCCACCTAGTCTACCAAAAGTCCTCCAGAGTCATTATTTCACTTTTTTGTAACATAAATCAGATTGAACATAAATACTTTATGTGAACATGAGTTTTAAGGTAACCATAAAGCTGGTGATTTTGACTATTAATCTACATTGTGAAAATGTTTGCACCATAATGCCTCTGTACAAAAGAAAAAGAAGCAAATCTCTGATAAAACTTGCACAGGTTATCTTCTTTCTCTCTGAAGATAATGCTGATAAATAGCCCAATTAGTCAACCCATCTGACTAATTAGCTTCAAATAAGCCAAAATTTGTTAAAATCAAAATTCAATTTTACTGATGGAAGACAAGCAAATGAATGTAAGGAAGAAAGCTAAATAAATAATTTAATAATTTGAGAAGTGATATGAATTTACTTAGACACATATTAACCATGTGGTTAACACCGTATTATTATTTGTGAATTAGTTCTTGAAAAAATACTAGTAACATATTGAATTATTTTCTAGGAGCCACACAAAAGGTTATTTTCTTAATTCTACAAAGAGGCTGGGGAGCTTAGAATAATTTGCTAGGTGGTGACAATGTTGTCCTTTGCCAGTGTGTCATGGATACTATCCACCCACAAGCTTCTGCCCCAAAAACTGCATTCTAGTAAGAAGATTCATCTACTTCTCATGAAGAGAGGTATTCACAATAATGTATCTGGCAATGGACCATAAATGGATTTCTCTCTCTCTCTCTGTCTCTCTCTCTCTGTCTCTCTCTGTCTCTGTCTCTGTCTCTCTCTCTCTTTCTGTCTCCCTCCCCTCCCTCCCTCTCCCTTCCTACTTTCTTACCTCCCTTCCTTCTCTCTCTCTCTCCCTCCTTCTCTCTCTCCCTCCTTCTCTCTATCTCTCCTTCTCTCTCTCTCTCTCTCTCTCTCTCTCTCTCTCTCTCTCTCTGTTGCATGCACATGAGTGTATGGTAAGTGCACCCATGTATGCACACTCAGAGGCCAGAGTGTCTTCCTTTGTCACTCTCTCCTTTATTGCATGGAGACAGGGTCTCTCACAGAACTGGAAACTTGTCTTTTTAGCTATGCTGGATGGTCAGTAAACCTCTCCTTAAAGCTGGTGTTACAGGCACATGCAGTCCTGCCTAGGTTTTTTCTACCTGGTGCTTGGGATTTGAACTCAGGTCCTTGTGCTTGCTGAACAGGTTTTCCTAACTACTCACTCAAGTCTACAGCCCCCTGGAAATTGGACTCTTTGGTATCACAGGTTTATTTTTGTTGTCTTTCAAAATACTCAAATGAATATTAAGATTTAGAATGCTCCATTGAACATTAAAACTGACAATAACCCTCTCTGTTACAGTGTTCTTGCCACATCAAACATTTAAGTTCCTAGGCTGCACTTTCACACCACAGGATACTCTTTGAGAGTATGTACATCTGGCATGTAGTAGGAGAGGGTAATATTCTAAGTGTTTCTCAAGTTTTAACTAATTCTCACTAGTGGCCCCTGAGGTAGGATTTCCCTCATGAATTTCCTTCACTTAGCAGGCGGCTCACATGAGTACATCAAGGGTTGGCAAACTGTTATGGTTATACCAACAGCGGGACTGGGGGATCAATCAAATGACCCAAAAGTCTGTGCCAGGCACCCCTGGACTGGATTATCTGACCCCCAAAATGAATACAGAACCAGCTGCACATCTTGTTTCAACAAGATGCAAGAGACATTTTGCAATGTATCAGGAAGGCTGGGAGGCTGGCAGACTCAGTCTCCAATCTCAGTTCATTCCTTAATCCCTGGGCAGCTCCCTCTGCCTTTCCTCTGCTGTGTAAGAGCAGGGGCAACCCTACCCTGTGCTCTCATTAAGAGGAATAAATAAAATAGTCTAGTGGAAGACATATGGAGCTCACTCTCCCATTTGCTTCTCTTCACAAGCCGTTTCTAATGGAACCCCAAACTAAAGTCTGGCAGATCTATAATATACTTGGTGAAAGCAATGAGGCTCTAAACAGTAGTGCATAAATTAAAATAATTTAATCTTTGTTTCTTAAGTAACTAGTTTTCCACCAGATGTGGGTAAAACTGATATCTGAGCCTGGTGCATGCAATGATCTGAGAAAGGGAATTGAAATTATAACATAGTCAAAACCATGTTACTCCTTTGTTATGAGGCCCTGAGAGTTCTAAAGAGAGCCACAGGACTTCATTCATGCAATAGCTAGTGTTAAGAGATTTTTAAAAAATCTGACCTATAGAAGGGAATAAAAAACAAGGCACAGCACTATCTGCAAGATCTCAAAGCAGTGTTTTACATGGTAGTAATTATCCCAAGAAAGAAAAAGTAAGATTATTAATTTGTTTGCCACTTCCCTGTGATAAAATGTGGGATGTGAGCCTCCCATTGTGAGCCCCCTGCTGCCCCAGATCTTATGTACTCAAGTAGACCTTTCTCACAGCCCAGTAATTAGGTGTTATTGACATTGTAATCTCTGGAAATGTCCTTAATGAGCCCAAAAGACACGGATCCCATAGATAAAACCTCAAAGTAACTGGCTGTGTAAGCACCTTATCAGGAAGAGAAGGCTCAAACATCAGTATCGGTGTCAGGGGAAACCCAAACTGAAGCCCAGATTACATTGTATGGTTGATTTTCTGGGATTTCTAGGAAAGAAATACCCAATAGGTCACTTAGAAGCTTTTGAAGAATAGTAGAATGACCAAAATATATTTGACTAAAAAAACAGGATCTTTTTTACCCTTTAAAAATTTGGGCCTGAGAACAGTTTCCTCAAAGACTTTCCCACCACTTGGCAAGACTAAATGTTCATTAAAAATTTAGTTTAGTTGCACCTGATATTGTTTTAAATACAAATTTTTTTTAAAATCACACAAAGAGTTGGTGAGATGGCTCAATAGTTTAAAGCGCTGATGCTCTCCCAGAGGACCTGGGTTCAATTCCCAGCACCCACACAACAGCTCACAACTGTCTGTAACTCCAGTTCTGGGGGACCTGATGCCACCACACAGACATACAAGCACATATGCACATACAAGGCAAAACACAAGTGCACATAAAATAAAATAAATCGTTAAAAAAATAAGGCATATGCTAAAAAAATCACACAAGAAGTTGGAACTTAGATAAAAGATAAGCAACTTTAAGCTTATGTAAAATTAAAATCCAGCAAGTTGGTGTTAGTTTACATATCATTTTCAAATTCTCAACTATAATTAATAGAATTTTGAAGATTAGTCAAATTCACATTCAACTGTGTATTTTAAAATATAACTGCATGTAACATGATACAGAGCATCTTTTAGTTTCTAACTAGTGGCTATAAACACTAATGTGTTTGTAGAGGCTGGGAATGTGCACACACCCATAATCCCAGCACTTGGAGAATCACTGTGAGTTTGAAGTCCAGCCTTGGCTACAAAGTGAGTTCCAAGCCAGGAAGGACTACAAAGTGAGACCCTGTCTCAAACAACAAATTCAGATGGAATTAACCGGTGAATTATATTTAACACCAGGACTCACCTGCTTTTCTAGGTATAGAGTATAAAGAGGCTATAAATGTTAACACTGTCATTGCTACCAACTTTTATATTGTTTCCTTTGTTGTTGTCAATTCTCAATTATTGAAATATTAAATTATGTGTCATCTTTGTCTTAGGGATTTGAGCTGATTCTCTTTCCTTGAGAATTTTCCTTGTTTTTCATACATTTACTCTGAGAGATGTTTTCTCCTTGAGACCATAAACTTTAGTGGGTGAGAACAGTGAACTGAAACCTGAGCCATCCATCAGTAATCTTAGTTCATCCTTGCCAATACTGTAAATGCTGGAAGGCATCGAAAATGGTCCAGTGCCCTGTGCCCTCCATAGCAGACATGTGGTATACATAAGCAAATGCAGGCACAGGCACATGAATAAAAATAAACAAATCTTTCTTTAAAAAAAATAAAGAAAATGCAGTGCTAGTATTTTAAAGCTTTATTATCAAAAGTTCAAAACTAATTAAAACCACTTCACTAATTTGATGAACTATCTTTTATTAATTTTACTCAGATTTGTAGAAATATGTGTATTTTGTTTGATAAAGGCCATTGAACACAGTTCTTATCATGTGTACACCCCAGCACTAACAGGGCTTTTTTGGTGTGCATTGGTCGAATTTGTTTTATTTGTCTTTAAAATATTTGTATTATCTATTTCAATCATTAACTGTTCGCAATTAAAAATAATTATTTGCAAAAATTAAATCCTAACTACCTTTTGGAGCAACTATGAAGTACAGAATCCACTCAGGGCCTCTGGTGTCACAAACAAGGAGTGCAAAGCTGGTGTGGAGAGATAGCCTAGGCCATGCAGTCTGGGCCCGCTGTCTCTGAATGGCCCCATTGACATTAATTTTTGTCACCCAGCATGGCTGGCCTCAGTTCTACCTGCAGCACCTATGTTGAACTGTTTCCAATGTCTTTAGCTTATGAAATAAATGCAGAATATTTTAAATCTAGAGGCTTCTTTGGGTCACAAATAAACGCTATCTCCTTTTCGGGCTCTCAGAGTCTGGCGGGCAGCCTCCCCTTTTGCTTTAGTTTTCATCATAGTTTATTGCTGCTTCTGCTTTATGTAGGGATTATGGAGCTTACATGAGCTTTAGGAAAGAATCCCTGAAAACACTGATTTCAGTGTGGTCTGTAATCCTAGCTGTTCTGAGGCTGAGGCAGGAGGTTTGCAAGTCAAAGTTTGCCTGTGCCGCAGACTGAGCCTGAGTGTGAGCCTCTACCTCAAAAGCAAAGGCCGGTAGATCGCTTGCCTAGCGTGTATATAGTTCACTTCACTACACTCCAAAAAATTAATTAAAGAGTAAAAAGTAGACTGTGAATATAGCTCAGCGATACAGTGCCCACCTAGCATGATCTGAAGCCCTAGGTTCAAATCCTCCCTATATTTTAAATAAATAATAAAAACTTTTATTGATAATTCCTTAGTTTCTTGGTATCCCAGGTGTCAAAAAAACTGTCCTGGGTTGATGGAAGTTTATGTGTTGTCTTCCTCTTGGTTGGCATACATAACACCAGGGTATGCCTTCTTCCACTAATCCATATTAACTTGAGACCCTGGAACAATTTTGTAGCAAGATATTCTCTGAGTAGGGGTATTGTGTTCTTGGTTTCCTCTTTAATATGTAGCTTTTTATAGCCACTTTCTCAGAATTTACTTTATCTTTAATTAATGATATCTGGTTTCACTGTCTTTAAGTCAGAAATGTGGCAGGACTTTGATCCTTAGAAATTTGTACATAACCCTCCTTGAAGAACTTTGTAAGTGTTCCATGCGCATTCTACTTGTTAGAGGCAGAATTCTGTAGCATCCTATTAGGTCATCTTGTTAATTTAGCAACTCAGATGTTCTCTGCTCTCTACTCTACTATATACTTAATATCTTGCTTTTCCAAAAGAGGACCCTAGAAATACCTCATCAGGCCTGAGGACTTGTCTGTGTTTCTAAGTAGTTCAGTACATTTTTGTTCTATTTATTTTAAGAATATATCAAATTAGCCAAATTTATTGCCTTACTGGAGAATCATTGTGTGCATTGTAGTTCTTTGTTGTTTTAAATTATATTGTCTCGTGTAGCTAATAAAACAGTAGTGTTATTATTAATATGTGCATTGCAAGAGCTGGGAAATGTGTACCTAAGAGTGCTTGCTACACAAGCACAAGGACATGAGTTCCAATCCTTAGAACCCAAATTTACAAGCGCTTGTAAGCCTGGAGAAAACAGAGACAGGAGGATTGCTGGCGCTAGATAGCTACCAGGCTAGCTCCAGGTTCAGAGAGAGGTGGTGTCTTAAGTTGGAGAGTGATGGAGTAGGACAAATACAAATGCACATGCACACACACGCCCATGCATGAAATACAACACATGCACATACAAAATATGTTTGCACTGTGTCTCCTTTCAATATTTTTACAATTTACTGTATTATATTTTCTTATTTAAGCAACTTGCATTTGAGTTTTTCTGGTCTTAGCTCTAATAATTACTTAGGGTGGATGTATGTATTATGCACATGTGTGCAGGTGTATATATACATATGTGACTGCATGTGTATGTGAATTCCAGAAGACAATCTCAGATGCTGTTCCTCAGTGTCTTTAAATGGTTTGGAGCAAGTAGGCAAGGCTGACTGAACAAGAAGTGCATCTCCCTGTCCCTATTTGCCAAGCATGGGCATTACAAGAATGCACCAACCAGCCCAGTGTCTTACATGAGTCATTTACATCCAACCCTGGTCCTTGAGCTCATAAGGCAAGCACCTTATGAACTGAGTCCTCTAACCACTTTCTAATAGGTAAATATTACATTTAAAATTGTGATATTTGTGGACATGTTCTTATTTCTATCTTTTATATTTCCTGATATTTACATTATTTCCTAGTGTGCTTTTCACTATTTCCTTTAAATCAATAACACTTCCTGTATTCTTTCCCCTTTCTGCTTTTGAAAACTTGAGGTACTACTTATTTTCTTTAAATATATACATTGGCATATGTGTACATATTAATATATGTGCATGTTTAAAGTATCGCTGCTTCAATACTTGGTTTAGTGAGAGTCTAGTGACGGCAGATTCTGTGTTCATTTTTTTCACTCATTATTGGTGGAAGTTTAACAAGATGTGAAATCCCAGGTTGTCAATGTATTAGTTTCGTCTTGTTGGTTTAACAAAATACTCCCAAAACACTATGCAAACTTAAGAAACCCAGGGTTTATTTGGCTCAGTTTGAGCCTGTAGTTGACCACAGCAAGGAAATTGTGGAAGCAGGGGCTTAGGGGAGTTGCAGGGAAGAAGAGAAGAGTGCTCCCAGTGCTCAGATCACTTCCATGTTCCTCAGTCCAGGATCACGGTTGGTCCGTGCAATGGTGCCCCCATGGGTAAGGTGGAGCTTCACACCGCAGATAACCTCCTCTCCATAGTCTGCCTCAGTTGTGCTTGGAGGCATATCTCCCATGCCACTCCAAATCCTTTTGTTGGCAGGCATGATTAACCATCACAGGCAGCCATTCTACTCCAGACTTTGCCATTTTATCGGTACTTTTGAGTCAGTGCACAGGGTTCTGGGAAATAAGGTGGAAATTTGTCAATAGCTTGTGGGGTTTCTCCACTTTTTATGGTTTACTCATTATTCTTGGTGGTTATTACTTTACAATCTATTCAGCTCTATATTAGTTGCTGTCAATATAGAGAATATGGTTAAGATGAGATGCTTTATTTACTTCTAGAAAATTTTCCATTGTTGGTTTCTTAAATATTGCTTTTTCAACATGCAACATGCCCTAAATTACTTTACCCTGAAACGTCTCTCAGATTCTACAGTCTCCGAATCCACATGATTCTTATGTTTCTCTGTTGTTGTTGGGGTATATGCTTCAACACTGATTTCCAGTATTTTATTTCTCTCTTCAGCTGAGCCAATTTAAACTATGTTTCAGTCCCTCACTTTACTTTCACATTTCCAAGACATTTGTTTTTTAATTGGCTTTTTAATCTATTCTTTCATATGCTTTTGGCATATTTTGAACATAATTTTGTTTTTCTTTTAATGGACATTATCAATCATCTCATTGAACATAAATACATGTTCTAAGCCATTTTCTGACTATTTTGTTACCTCAAAATATCTGCAAATATATGTTGTGACAACTATTATCTTACAATTGTTTGTTTTATATTATAAACTAGTGTTTATTCTGAAATTTTGGTTTGTAGTTATAAACATCTCTCTCCACCTCTCTCCAGCTTTTTCTGCTTTCTCTCTCTATCTTCCTCTCTCTCCACAGTAACCTCATTTTAACTTGGTAGCCTAATGATTCTGTCTCAAATAGGGTCACATGAAGGCACTGGGGTGCTAAAGTTTGGATCTGGAAAGTTCCCCAAAGGTGTTAAAGGCCTGTTGTTTATTGAGAAGTGGTCGAACCTCTAATAAGTGAGACTAGACATAGGGAGAGGTTTTGCTTTACTGATGACATGTGGACTCCAGCATTTTTAATCCACTTCTGACTAGAAGACAAATTGCTTTGCTCCACTAGACATTCCCTACCATGACACCACCCCATCATCAGCTCAAAAGAGTAGAGCCAATAGATGGTTGGTGAACTCTGAAAACCGCATTCCAAAATAACCTTCATGGACTGGTTTCTTCAGGTATTGTGTAGTAAGTATTACACAGTATATAAGAGAAAGCTCACAAACACTAGGGGTTAGGACTTCAACATTTTTGAGGACATGGTATTCAGTCTAAAGCAGCCTATTTTATTATTTTACAATTTTTACTAAAAATGTTTATCTTATTTTGTGCAGTATGTCTTTTTTATTTTTAAATTTACTGTAATGTCCATGTGGACTAATAAGTAATGAATTCACTACAGCATTATGCTCCCTCATCCACCCCCAAAATAATTCTATGTATTCAAATCTGTTTTCTTCATATTATAGACCAAGGAAACTTCATTTGATTTAATCTGTATATATACAGTCTATCATATGGATGTCAATAGTCATAGTCATTAATGTCTTCCCCATCAAAATTACACCTTCAATATCTGTTTTTAAAAGATTTTTTAAAATAAACACTTCAGTGCTTGGAACTCAGATTAGTATCAGATCATCCACCTTGTGTATGTTCAGTACTCACTACCACACAGACACACACACACACACACAGAGTACACACAGGGAGATATACACACAAACACACAGACATACAGACACACACAGAGAATACACACACAAACACACAGATATACAGACACATGCACAATATATCCACAGGGAGACACACACACACACACACACACACACAGAGGCACACACAAACACATACAGACAAACAAACACACACATGTGTGCATGCGTGAAACATGGTTCATATTTTAAGAAAAGAATATGTATGGATTGAAGTATGTCCAATCCTGCCCCTCCACCAATACAAAACAAAAACAACAACAATATAACCAGTGAAACTCCAAGTTTATTTCTTGTGGATTATATCTCCTTGGCTGTAACAGGGTCTTTGTAGGTGTAATCAAATTCAGATGAAGTTACTAGCTGGGTACTTTTCTGCTTTTTCTAAAAGCTGCTGGTTCCTCCTTTGGGTCCATATGTAACTAAAACAGATTGAAAGCATAACAATCTTCCTTTATTTGTGACTGTGTTTTACTTTCGCTGAAGGCACAGGGTTAAATCACTGCCCTTAACTTTTCCTCTTGAGAGACCTTAGCTTCTAGGTACAGCAACAGAGGGGGCTCCAAAACCAATGAGAACAATTAACAGTGAGGGCAAGGCAGCATCTTGAAGCGGAAGTAATCTTTTAAGGACCACTGCTTTATCCCTTCAAGCAATAATGACTTCTTTGGACTACGCTGAAGCACCGGAACTGAGAACATTCAAGGACACTGCACCTTTATCAAGACTGCTTAATCATGTATACTTCTTGCCCCTTGGGACACACCTTCTCCTGTCTATACCCTGAAGATGAACTTGGGGGTCAATGGATCCCTGTTACTTCCAGCGTGACCACTTTGAATAAATTTCTTCTGCTTTTCCCAATTACTTTCTCTTTAGTTAGTGCATAGGAGGGAGCTGATAGAACCTAGCTTGTTGGTGCTTCCAAACTCAGGCTTTTACCCTAAAATCTCTGGTTGTACCAAATTAGTCTCTGGCATCAATATTAGAGAAAACACTATATAAACACTCAGGACTCCCAGGGACAGCACCGAGTTATGACAAATTGGGCTGTGGGAGAGCAGAGAAAGAAAACAGTAGAGATAGATAAGAAAGGAAGGCTGAGAGGAGGTAATCAGAGGAGGGAGATTGGCATGACGAAGCTCTAAGCAGTGAATGCTTGATTGACAGCCATCACCAGCAGTTGCGCAGAGGCAAAGAGGGCATCCACTCAGTCTCAAAGGAAGCATGGCTTTCTGACTTCAGATGCTTGGGTTTTAGACTTACAGCCTGAAGAACTATGAAAGAATACATTTCTGTTAAGCCAGCCAACTTAGGAAACACGGTGGGTGTTCTGAGTAAGTATCCTTCACTGTATATTGAGCCCTTTGTACTCCATTTGGTGGCAGCTTGGGGAGGTTATAGAGCCTTTGGAAGGAGAAGCCCTACTGGAGAATGTACATCACTGGGGGTGGGGTGGGCATTGAGGGTTTGTAGCCTCACCCCTTCCTGTTTGTGCTCCACCCCTCCCCTCCCTCCTGTGTGTGAATAAATCTACGATAGACCAGCTTTCTGGCCATGCTGTCATGCTTTCCCCACCATGATGGACTCCATCCCTCTGGACTCATGAGACAAAATAAACTCTTCCTTACATTGCTCTTGTCAGAATGTTTTATTGCGACAGAAAAGCGACTAAGACAGAAATTGGAACCAGGAAAGTGAAGTTGTTACTGTGAAGAATCTGACCACGTTGGTTTTAAGAGAAACCAGGAAAACTTTAGATACAAGGAAGATTTTATAATGTTGAGCTAGAAAACCAATGAACGTTGTAAGCAGAGCTTACCTGGCCATTCTAGCAGGAGCCTGGAAGACTAACAATGTTGAGAGTTACGTGAACAGTGGAACCCAGATAACAAGGTTTCAGAAGGGAAGAAGAACTCTTAGCAATTGGGATAGAGGCCATTCATGCAATATTTTGGCAAAGATTCTGGCTATTTTCTGAATCCTGAAAAGTTACCTGAAGCTAAATTTAAAAACAATAAACAAATGTATTTTGTGGAAGAAATTTTACATCAGCATAGCACTGAGTCTGTGATGTGGTTGTTACTGATTGCCTTATGCAGATGTACAATGTAAAAGAAAGACAAGCAGGGCAAAAATAAATGAAAACTGAAGCTTGGAGAAGAAAAGAGCATTAGGAAGCATTACAGCCATAGTTGTGTATTGTGAAATATTTGTTTATGTAAAAATGTGTTGTATTTGTTTAACAATGTGAAGATGTGTTGTTCTTTTACCTTGCCTACCTAAGGTACTTGATTATTCTAATAAAAAGTTGAACGACCAATGGCAAGGGAAGAGGTTTATGTAGGACTTCTGGGCAGAGAGAGTAAGTAGGAGGAGGAATTTAGTCTAGGGAAGGGAAGAAAAGAAAAGCTGCCAGGGAGATGCCATGGGTCAGCCAGAAAGACATGAAGGAGGCACGAGAGTAGGACATACAGAATGAGAAAGGTAAAAAGCCCCAAGGCAAAACATAGATGAATAGAACCTGGTTAAATTAAGTTAAAAAGATCTAGTGGGACCAGTCTAAGCTAAAGCTGAGCATCTATAATAATAAGTCTTTATGTCTTTATTTGGAAGCTGGTTGGTGGTCCAAAGAAAATCCAACTATGGTTGTGTTAAAAGAGAGACTATGGTTGTTAAGGAGATTAGGACTATTAAAGAGAAGCCTCCTACTCTTCATTGGGAAGATAGGAAAGTACCCTCACGGCGAGACCACACCTGAATAAGTCTCCATCGTGTGAAGAGAGCTAAGGGGCTGCTTATTCAGAGAAGGCAGTTGTTTCAGGGTCCCAGTTTTGGTGCAACTGTGGGCTACAAGGCTCTGCTACACCCCCACGAGGGCAGCCAAACTCAGTGGTGTCATCCATGAGGTACTGGTTTTGGAGACAAGAAAAATACAAGATTGATAGAGTTCTGGATTCTTCTTCTGTAGTTTCAGAAAGCTACTGGGGCCAGAAAACAAGTGACAGGGTCACAGTTCCTTCAAAGATGCCCTGAGAGGTCATTGAACAAAGCTATTGTAGTTGTGGTACAGACCTCAAGACATTGGAGCTGTCAGAATCATAAGACACCATCCACCAAAGAAAGTGACGCACAGGGAGTGGAACCAGTCCAAGATGGAGATTTGTAGCTCAGGCAGCAAAGCTGAGGGGCAGACCCCACTTAAGCCCCAGAAACCAAAGCCCTAAATCCTGGACATGAAGCTGCAGGATTTGGTGTTTGCCTGCCTTCCTGTGGCCTCCTCTTTCCCCACTACACTCCCATTCCTCTTTTCTATAAGGATAACGCATCTAACATGTCACTGTGTTCTGGGAATGTGTAAGTTGTCCTATTTAACTAGGGGTCATAGTTAAGAAATTGCCTTCAAAACCATCCTTAGTGAGGTAACCCAAGACAAAAAGACAAACATGGCATGTACTCACTCATATATGGATTTTAGACATGAATCAGGGGAGTGTCAGCCTACAATCTCAGTGCCAATGAATCTGGGAAACAGGGAGGTTCCCAAGAGAGATGCATGATAACCCAGAGAAGTGAAATGAGGCAAGATCTCCTGAGCAGGGAAGGGGAGAAAAAAAAGAAATTGCCTTCATTCTTAGAAGAGACTTTAAGCTTCTGAACAGTATTGAGACTGTTAAAAACTATGGGAACTTTTGAAGGTGGACGAAATAAATTTTTCAGTATGATATGACCATGAGCCTGTGGAGACCTGGGGTGGAATATTGTGGTTCAAATGAGGAACATCCCCCAGAAGCTTAGTCCTCCACTGGTAGTGTTTATTGGAGAGGTTGCAAAACCTTTAGGTAGAGCCTTGCTTAAGGAATTAAACAACTAGAGCTCTCTCTCGCTCCTCTCTCTCTCTCTCTCTCTCTCTCTCTCTCTCTCTCTCTCTCTCTCTCTCTCTCTCTCTCTCTCTCTCTCTCTCTCTCTTTCTGCTTTCTCTGTGTGAATGAAAATGCCATGCCTTCCCCCACCAAGATGGACTCTATCCCTCTGGAACCCTGAGCAAAAATAAACTCTTTCCTCCTTCGGTTGCTTTTGTCAGAATGTATTAATTACAACAACAGAAAAGAGCATGCATGAATCAAACCCAGGATAACACTGTTAACAATGTAAGACATCCATGTTAGATAGTTAGATTATATTCTACCAACCAACTTAAAGGATCTATACTTCCATTTTGCCTCACAACAGATGGTAAGCAGTCCCAACACATGGTACCTGCCATAATGCTGCCATTGCTTCTTACTTAGTTAAACACTGCTGCTTCCCAACTTCAAGACTTCATTGATAATAAGAATTAAAAGGGGATAAGGCTCCTATGTGAATGTATTTGCTGAATCCCTGGCAGCTAGTCAACTAGCAGTTGTTTGACAGAACTGAACCGTAGTGGTTGGGGAGATGGCTCAGTTAGTAGTGCCTGCTTAGCAAGCATGAGACCTGAACTTAATCCTAGAACTCATGAAACAGTTAGGCACTGTGACTTTCACTTGTCATCCCAGAGCTGGGGAAATGGAGACAGGATGATCTCTGCATTTACTGACTAAATAACCTAGCCTATTTGGTGAACTCCATAGCAAGCACATCTCAAAGGAGATGGGTAGCATGTATATACGTGTTTGCCTGTGTACCCACAAGGACACATACACAAGAAAATTGAGTCTCATGTTTATTGCCTTGAGTTTCTATCTGATATAGCAAGGTTATGCTCTCTCAGTATCTCTAACTATCCTCTTACTATAGAGAGCATCCATGGTGGATTTTTCCTGAAAGCGTGTCCAGGCACCTTTCTCTGTTTCCCCCCCAACAAGCCCCTGCTCCCATTCCTCTTTCCTCTCTGCAGAAACCAAACTTGGGTAAAAACAAAACCTCCTGTCTCTTCTCTCTCCATCATACACACACGCACACACACGCACACACACACACATGCACACACGCGCGCGCACACACACACACACACACACGCACGCACACGCACACACACACACACACACACACACACACACGCACACACGGACTCTGGCTCATGTATTATTCTGAATTGTCCTTGCTCTGAGCATTAGATGTCAGGCTCACCAAGGATTTCACTCTCTGGCTTCCCCACTCTCATGTTTTGTTATTTCTTGTTTGTTCCTTTAATAGATCTGTATGGCTTTCTGTTAAGCAAGTTCCAGTTAAACAAGGAAAGCTATTCACAGCTCCTGCTTCTCCCCTGCATGAGCTCTTCAGCTGGTCCTAGCAAATACCTTGCAATTTGGGGCCCATGCTGGGTTTCTGGGCTTCTGTGGATGTCTTTACCTAATTCTGGTCTTCTACACAGTTGCTGGGTTCATTAGTATTCACCTGACCATGAGTAGCCTCACACAGGCAGACTGCAGAGCTAATGGGCAATAAGATTCTTGTCTCTCATCCTCAAGTAGGCTAATTCAGGCTTGTTCAAGATGGACTTTGGGTTCTCAAGGACAGGAGAGAACAAACTCCATGTGCATGGTTTGTTCAAATTACTATTGTCTTCATCCTTTGCTCTCTTGTATCAGTCAAATAAGATTATGTGGCCAAGACTAGGGTCAACGTGGGCGAAAACCACAACTGCTGTGGATTCCAAGGGGCCACATTATCTTCTGGCTTTCACCCTTTCCTTGTCCATTCCTTCATCCATTCATTTTGTCACCCCCACAGTCTTTAGGAACATCTACTGTAATCAAAGCTGGGGACTCGGCACTAAGGACACAGAGAATTTTCCAGGGCTTGGAATTTATACTATGAGGCAGTCACTGAGACCAGCACATTCAGTAGAAATCAGGTTTACAAAGGTCCCAGGAGGTAGGGAGGGACTCTCTGCATTTGGCAGCATTTCAATAGAAGTTGCTTTTTGGTCACTCAGGATTGCTTGTCAACATCCCTGGTTACCTAAGATTACCTATCAATAGCTTTTTCCCCATAAGAGTAACCCAGAACTGAAATCCAAAAGAAGAAGAAAAAAGTCAAACTTTTTAAGAATATATTTTTTAACATTTTAATTAGGAAAAAAATCACCTTTGTTTGCTCATATAACTATCTAAAAGTCAAAGGTAGGCACCAGGTGGGCATGGCAACAATGTAATCCTGAGGCCCCTCCAATGGGAATGACAACAGTGTAATTCTGGAGAACTCAAACTGTTGATTTGTTTATAGAAATAGCTGATTGTGAGTTTGAATCTAAGCTTGTAAAAATTACATAAACCGAAAGTCCAAAAAAATGCTTTTCAAAAGAACTCATGAAAAGTTTCCATTTTAAGGGAATTTCTTGTTCTCTGCTATGAGGACAGATACATGAGGGAGAAGCCCAGTCTCTCTTGGGGGGAGGGGGACAGAGTGGGGCTTCATTTTCTCACAAAAGGCGCAATGTGAAGGGCATCTGTGAGCACTGCATAATTTGTTATGTTCTACAAAGAGGTGGGTTTTTGTTATACACACACCAGAGCTGTTCGGCACTGCTTCACCCATGGTCTCTATTCATAGAAACCTGTCTTCAAAAAGTGAAAGGAAAGTAAAATGTTCTTTAAAAATTAGGTGCAGATTACCACTTAAAAATGCAGGAGGGGATCTTACAAGTGATGGTGTGGGGATTAGCTTTGCAATGGACATCCGATCCTTTATAAAAAAAAAAAAAGAAAAAAGAAAAAAAACGCATACTAGCGGTGGTCAACTGTGACAAATGTGGTTTATTACTCCCTGAACTGAACTGTGACTACCCATCTAATGTAAATGAGGAATGTTGGGTGAACTTGAACTGCTTCTTGGACATGAATGACCAGAAAATTTATTTGAAGAGGCATTAAAGGCTAAATATGGGAACTGTCTCTTTGATGGTTTGATATGATCAGTTCTTTAGTTCATTAACATGTCTTTCATAATTCTGTTATTACTTTTTTCTGGTAATTGCATAGCAACCTAAACGAAAAGGCAAAAGCAAAAGAAGTTTATGTACAATAGTTTAAAAATAATATCAACCTTATATTTAGTGGTAAATATTCATGTTTTTATATAGTTAACTCTTTGAAAGTGCTTTCAAGTACAAAAAGGAATAAGCTTATGAAAATATGGGTACATTCACTGTTCAATGTTCCACTCTCTGGATGACTTTTTAAATGTCTTCTTTTTTTCAATAAGAAAAAAGGGCTTCCTGAAATGGGCTTATTATTCACCAAACCATTTCCCTACTGGTAACTAGGCTGCATGAACTCTCACTGGGGGCATATCCTTGGTAACCCTAACAGTATGTAGGCAAGGTACCATGATACTGCAACATTTTCAAATCTTCTTATATGTCTACTCACATTTAAGATAAGTGATGCTTTATCCCCAATAACTAATGCTAAGGTATAATTTGTATGCATGTGTGTGTTTGTGTATGTGTGTGGGGGGGGTGTATTTAAATATTATCTTTTAAATTATCCACAGAAACTCTAAGAATAAATTTTAAAATCATGTTTCATGTTACTAGTGACTCTTTAAATGGAATTTCTTGTTGAATCTTTGTCATTAAAACAGAAAGACCTTTTAGTTGTGTCCATACAAGCATAATAAATTGTATATGTTTGTGATACTGAATGACTCTTGCCCATATGCTCCACTGCAAAGCTACATGAATGAGGCATTTACCAAATCAGGCCCACCACATTAAACAGAAAAACAATCTTTATCCATGGTAACTTATCAGTTTCAATTAATCAACCTTAACAATGGAAATTCTGATGTGTTCAAGCAACTTGAAAGCAATAGGTCATCTCCAGGGCAGCCATGTTGTGTCTTTGTGCCTATGGTTTCGAACAAAGCAACATCTCTGTAAATAGACATACATATACATACATGTGCATATATATATACATACATATGGACAGTTAGTTACAGCTATGCTGTACAGTGTCAACAAAAATGCATGTGGATTATATATGATTTTTTATCATGGCAAATGCAATTGTCTACTGAGTATTACTTTTTGAGCTCTCCAAGTTTAAACAAAAGGAAAGAAATCTCCATTGGATGACCATCCTTTCAGTTTCTGTGCTGCTATGTGAATAGCATTGTGCAAACCATTCCAATGGTTTTGAAAAGGGGTAACCATTGGTTTGATTTGGTTACACGGTTTAGTAAAGAGCTCCCTCCCACTGCCTTAGGGTCTGTGAAAGGTCTGTGACCTGTTTAGAACTGCCAAGTGAAATGTCATGTCGCCCCTCCCAAAAGGGAGTATCTGCATTCATTTGATCAGTATAAAAAATGATTGGGGATGGTGAGATCACTGCTTTTGAATTGCAATTTATAGCAGTTTACAAAAATGCACATTGTTGGAAAAGAAAACATGGAAGTGTTTCTTTCTAAATTGCATTACCTGTGAAATGTCATTAGTCTTTTAAGGATATTTACATCTCTTTTTTTTATTATTTGAGAGACCTGTGTTAATTAAAGAAAACCAGAATTTCAGAATATTATGGGTTTTCTTAGCTTATATTTTTGTCTTACTAGTAGAATTTATTGGGGGAATGCATCTGTGTTGGAGTTCTTAGGGAAAACAGAAGTTCTTATCATGTCCATTTACTAATCCCAGGACATAATCTTTGCTAATGAGATGCATTAGAAAATCCCCAATTATCTTTCACAGAAAGTAAGAGAGATTATGTGGGAAAATGCCTTGCTTGCTGATGTCTAACAAAGAGACTGAAATCTCTGACTTGCTTAGCTCCACCAATTCCCATTATTCTGTTAACATTTTAAGAAGTCTTTTTGTTAGGTGGCTGTTTTCAAAACTATGGTACCCATGGATGTAGACATGTAGCTTCATCCTCATCTTCTATACATAGTTTGACCAAAGGTAATCTGTGTGAAAGAATATGCTAAGAAAAGGTTAGGTAGGTTGTTCCAGCTCATAAACACTGTTGCAGCCCCCTGAGGCTTCTGGGTGCAGAACCTGGTACTTTTTACACTGTCCTCACAAATCTAGAGAGTTCCGTTTTTGCATCTTAGAGTGTACAATTGTTTTGAAAAAAATCTTTGAGACAGAAAAATTACCTTAGGAAAGGCCCATTGGGTTACTCTCCTTGGTAGTTGGCTAGAAAAAGAAAGGCCTTTCTCAGAAGAGATTTGACCCACACAGACTTGGAAACACCCTGCTATGAACCTTGCCACTATTGAAAATAGAGGTTGTCATGTTTTTATCTTTGTTCATGTTGAGCCTTGGAGTGACAGCCTGGTTCTCTGTTCTGCTCTCCTACTGCCCAGTCTATAAGGGTCCACATTGACACCCACTGGTGACCATGACTGCAAGGCATTGTTGCCTTCTCCTGGCTTTCACTGAGCTCAGTTCCAGACCTTTGCCCCCTTCAGAGCTGGAACATTTTTGTTGTGGCTTTCCTGTCTCAGACCCCTCAGAACCTGACTCCCAATTTACACACCAGGTAAAAACCCCTCCCTGCAGAGCAGAATCTCACCTAAGGGAGGTTAGATTCCAGGTCCCCTGCCTCAGTGGTCCTTCTTCAGTTTTCCTTCCTCCCATTCCTAACTTTCTATCTCACACAGAGGGGAATTGGAACACGAATGTTAAACTACTGTAAGTAAATTTCAGTGCTGAATCTCCAGATCCAGAGGTCTGTCTCCACTACCCTACCCAGGTTTTCCATTCTCATTATAAGAGAAGAACTGGCCGCGGTCACAGGCAGCTAAGACCATCTATCTCTACAGCCTGGGGCTGCAGGAAAGCTGTCACAGAATAAAACTTGACTGCCACAGCCTATTTTGAAGCCCAAGGATGATCTGCCCCCCCACCTGCTTACCTAAGGACCATTTACATTCCTGGTGACTTTAAAATCCCTCAGTTGGGCAAGGACCATTTTAAAATGTGGTGCAGGGAGAGTGAGGGGATCGGTAGGGTAAAATGAGGCTGGTAAAAGAAAAATTCATGTCTGTTTATCTTTTCTCGTTTCTAGTGAGATTTGCATCTCAGAAAGAGAAAGCATCCCTGCCCCAGCACACCCCTGGGAGACAAGCAGACCCACATAATTAAAGGCACAGCAACCTGGGTACCACAGAGCCAGCCTCAGATGAAGATGCTCCTCATCCTGGCTGGCGTGAGACTTGCTCACCCCTGGCAAGCGATACTGTCTCCAAGATGTTTCTAAACTGGCCATTCAGCTTCTTCTCATCACGTACAGGAAGCGATCCCCGCCTTTGGTGGACCTGTGTTTGCGCGCCTTTGCGCGCACTTTCTGAAGCCCATCGGAAACCCTGCCGGGTAAAATTCCAGGGCATCCTTTCTGGAGTTCAGAGGGATGCCCCAGTGCCTAAGGGTGAGAAAGAAGGGATTTCAATAATAATAATAATAAATAAAAATTGAGGCCCTAAACTTGTTTAAGTCACCCTCTACCCCATCCCCCACCCCCTCCCAATGCATCCAGTCTCTTATTCAAAGCCAAGTCAACTTGCTTCCTTCTGGATCCACGGTCTAATGCCTACTGGTGAACATGAACTAGAAAGAGGTAAAGGGATTTTCATTTCCTGTGGGGAAGTGCACTTCGCCCTCATTTCCACACAGGGACCTTTAGAGGCATCCTAAAGGCAATCGATGATTATTTAGTAAGTGAAGAAACTCTTTGGAGTTTGCTTCTCGGTAAGGATGAAGACCAAGATTAATGTAAAATCACTCTGTCTGCAAACCAGGTGCCACTTACAGGCTGCTTCTCTCCCGTGCGTAATGGTCAACTGTGCCTTTTCTATTCCCTGAACTCCAAGGCGTACCTGATCCTAGGCTCTGTGCAACAAATTTCTAAGGCTACTTTCCAAGTCGCAAGCAATATATTTGGAGTAGCTGTCACATAAAGCTGGCATAGACTGGTCCAAAAAAAAAAAAAGCTTTCATAGGCGATTTATTTGTGCGTAAAAGGAACAAGATTTAATTGGAAAGAGACTTGTTATTTCGAACACTAGTACATGGGATGGCATGGCGCCGTGGAGCATTATTCGAGCTTCATCTACTGTGCACTATATGCCACCGCCTCCAAAGGAGTGTTGCCCTAGAAACTTGTTTTAAATCTCCTGCTATATATCAACACCTTGTTTTAGCAGTCCTTGGCTGAATTACAGTTACACAGTTTGGCGCTTCTTTCAAATTTCCTCCCATCAGTTTGGCTAAAGAAAGGAATTTTTCTCCTTTAGAAATGAATTGGCTTAATTAGTAAGTAGATTAATGGCAATTGCTGGTGAGTTGGTTTCCAGCAGAGTTTCACCAGAGAGGGTTAATCGGAGTCAGGTCTGGAATCTTTCCCAGAACTGGCTGCCAGCCATTCCCACCAACCAATCAACCCTTCAAGAAACAAGGAGATTACATAAAATTTAGATTGTCTGTGCCATTATCCTGGACCAAAATTCCAGGGAAGTGCCTCCTGGTTGGATGTAGTAAGACCTTCCATTTCAGAATTTTGCTGGGCATTCTTAACCTTTAAGATTTATCTGGGTTGCAAAGTGGAATTTCAAATGGCACAGTAAGTGTCACCACAGAGGCTGAGTGAATTGGAGACTTCAGAGAGTCTGGTCAACTTTGGATTTAGAGACCTTGAAGCCCCCTCCCAAGGCCAGCCCTAAATCTGTTACCCACCAGAGTGCTTTCAAAAGTTTTTGCTGTATGCTTTGCAGTCTTTTCACTCATTTTTTCCATAGTGATAAAAAAATGCATTCATAGTTTAACTTGCAGCTGCATTAGTCTTGCAAAAAAAAAATCCCTGCTGAGAAATGCATATAATAGGAAAAACAGATCAGTTGGACAGCAGTGTAATTAATGCCAGAAAGGGCTGAGGCCGGTTTCATAGTTTGTCTTTTGAGGATATCAAGACCAGACCTGGTGAAAAATGACGCATGCTTTAGCATTTCAGAAAGCTGGCAACTGGCAGGGCTTTTCCTTTTTTCTTTGACTTTCTGCCGAGGAACAAAGAGGTCGGCAGAACTAGCTAGGTTGTAATGAGTTCTATGTCCCTGGCACATTAAGTGCATCATGGAAACATATTGTATCGAAATAGTTTGGAGGAGAATACTGGGGATGAAAGAGAATGGGTGCTTTGATCAGCTCCCTGGGGTCCTGAGCGCGCACAGACTGACTTGCAAGGAGTCATTCAGCTCCAGCTAGACACACTTACAACACCATTCAAAGAAATTTGCATATCTGTAATTTATCACATTGGTCCAGAACATTATTGCAAGATAAATAAAAGTTAGTTGAATAAAAAAAATCAATCATTGCAGATATAGAGGAAACTGTGAAACCAATCCTGAGATTTAAAACAGAAATAATTATGCCCAGAAACATGGTGATTTTGAATTGACTTTAATTTTTTTACAGTAGCCTTAAAGCAACAGGTTATGCTTTGTCAAACAAACAACAACAAACCCCACAGGAATAGCCACAATTTCTGTGCCTTCCTACTTTATAGAAGTGTATTTGTAGCTTCCTACTAGAATAAAATGATAAAGTTGAACATGATGTGTGTGGCTGTAACCAGACCCTAACACACATAAAAATTAGTGCACACTGTGACAAGAGATGAGAGACGGCTTAATCTGCTCTGCATCTGCAAGGGGTGAGGTTAAATTCATTTTTCCTACTGTTGATCTTATTGCCTGTTTGCTGAACTTAACTCAAAAAGATGAAGTGTTCAGAGACCCAGTCAATAGGAAAGCCTGCTTTCCAATGTCCCATGAGAACAAGTGAAAATTTAACAGGCAGGCATTGTTCTGAGCTTTTAAACAACCCAGTTAAACAGCAAACAAGAATCTTCAACTTGACCTTGGAAAAGGCTGTGTGCCTACAGATAATCTATCAAACAACTTGGGATGACAATGATATATTTCAAAGTATTGTCAGATGAAAAGATTGATAAATTTGCTGCTGCACAGAGAGAACTTGGAAACAGCACCAGGCAATTTAACTTACCAACTCCCCCACCCCTCCTGCTTGGTCTCCCTTGTCCCATCCCTGCCCCTCCACCCCCAGTGCGCCCTGTGACCAGCCAGCTCTGGAGAAGGGGGCTAGTAAATCAGCACTGTAATACTTCTTACAGGGCACAGAAAAGCTGTGAACAGTACTTTTCATATTAAACGCAATATTTCTTTGCTTTCGTGGTGAACAAAAGTCATAGCAAGACGTCTTTGTGGCTAATTCAGTCAAAGGCACATCCCTGGTTCCCCCCGCAGAAAGGTCAGTGTCGTTGTGTTTGGTCCACCGAGGGGGTGTTTTCACACTGAAAACTAGCCAGCTGTCCCTGTCATACCCTCACCATTGGGGAGCACGCACTAGCCATGGCTATTAGGCACATTCTACACCTGCAAAATATACCGATTTCCAAGACTTTTCAAGACACCCTCCAGTTCTCATGCCCCCTCCTCTGTCTACTAAACTTTGACAACACAATTCAAGCCCTGGATGAAAGCCCCCCGCAAGCTAGAGGAGTGCTGGGGAGGGGCAGCTCCTGCTTCAGGGTGACTATTGAGCAGTCATCAAAGAAATGAGGCATCAACCATGTTTTCAAAAGTATGGAGAAACTTCCAA